>NC_036650.1:5930844-6044463 GCF_002806865.2 Cucurbita pepo subsp. pepo | reverse complement strand
AAAAAAAAAAAAAAAAAAAAAAAAAAAAAAAAAAAAAAAAAAAAAAAAGCATCAAGAAGATGTATGTAATGGCTTAAGCCCACTGTAAGCAGATATTGTTCTATTTGGGCTTTTCCTTTCGGGCTTCTCCGCTTCTTTATAAGGGTGAGCCCACATCGGTTGGACAGGAGAACGAAACATTCTTTATAAGGGTGTGGAAACCTCTTCCTAGCAAACAAAGAGGAGACTGAGGCCCGAAGGGGGATGGATTGAGGAGTCCCACATCGATTGGAGAAGGGAACGAGTGCCAGCGAGGACGCTGGGCTCCGAGGGTGGATTGTGAGATCCCACATCAGTTGGGGAGGAGAACGAAGCATTTTTTATAAGGGTGTGGAAACCTCTTCCTAGCATATGCGTTTTAAAAACCTTGAGAGATAGCGGTGGGCTTGGACTATTACATGAGATGACTTAAATTTTGGTTAAGCACTTGTAATAGTTATGTATTTTAGTTTTTTTTGGTTGATTTATGTAATTTTGTTGACTTCAATTGTTGGCCTTCTTTTATAAGAGCTAAGGCCCACTCCCCTCCCTCAGCTGTAAACATTACTTTGAGATGTTTTAGGTACATTTTTGTACGTTTTATTAGGTTAATATTGCTTATTTTAATTTAAACAAGTTAGAGTTCTTGGTTGGCCATACATAAGCCAACTTATGTTCATTTGTAACCTAGAATGTTGTTGAATGAAAATGTTGAGTTGAGAGTTCTCTCCTCCTTTTAAGTCAAGAGTCTTACGGTACTTAGTTCAGTGTTGTTTGCACAAATGACTTAGAATTATTCAAGCCTGGTTGATCATCAAACTTGTGGAGTGATTGATCATTTGATTTGAACTAGCCTTCTTCCACAAGGTATTTGATCATCAACGATAAACATCTTGCTTCCCTTTGAGTGGTATCCTGTGAGTAAAAAAGTTTTTAATTTAATAGATGCTAATTTTTATCAGGGTTGCTAAGCAAGATCTCTAGAGTTGTCCTTATCACTTGCTCCAAATTTTCAACTAATGGGTCGTGTGTTCAAGAGGTGCTAGTTTTTACTAGGGTCGCTAAGCCATTACTCTAGGGTTGTCCTTATCGTTTCCTCCAAATTTTCAAGTAGTGATTAACGTCCATCTCTGCAGTCCATGGACGTTACTAGTTAGAAGGTAAGGGTGAGAAATAGAGCAGTGAAAAACCACTTTAACAGTGATAGTGTAAGAGGATAAGATAACAGTCTTAATCTTTAATAAAGAGGAACAAGTTGCCTACATCTCATATTACGGACATGATGTGTTTTCCATTTATACCATATTTCTTAATTCTAGTAAAATTAAGTCATCACTTAACTACTATGACCTACTATGTTAAATTGAACAAAGCTCAACTAGCATAAAGTGTATACCATCGATCAAAAGGTATGACGTTCAAATCCTCACACCCCCATACTGAACTAAAAAAAAAGAAAAAAAAAATAAAACCACCAAAGTCAAAGAACAATACTAAAATAAAAACACTCTTACCTGCAGAATATTTAAAGCCTTTCTCATATCACCAGTGCAAAGTCGAACAAGGGCAGCTAAGCCACCCTCAGTTACGTCCAACCTGATTATCATTCAGGTATAGAGCATTATACGTACGTTCAAGGGACATGGCACAGTATAGATTCTAAAAAATTGAGTAAAACAGTTCAATAGACAACGTTCAAAAAATGCATAGAATCCAGCTAAAATCACCTCCGAAATCAACCAATGTTCAATGAATTACATTTTCTTTTTAAAAGTGAAATTTTATGGAAAGCAAAGATATCATCGACGACAAGTTGGACAGGACATCCGATAGAAACTTCAAGAGTAATAACCATTACATGTCCATTGAACAATAAGGAGTTCAAAGAATCTACTTAAAATTTCCTTGGAAANGAGCAGAGAGGAAAGTCAAGCACAAATCATCACTTAGAAATGATACAAAATAAGAAAAAGCACTCACAGAGTGACTTCTCTCACTATATCAACCAAAGCCAATCCTTTTCTGGTCTTTATTTCATATATTCCTGTAAACGAGATAGGTAGAAATAAATAAAACTGGCAAAACACATCAAAATAAATGGAAAGCTCCAAAGAAAACCAATTACGCTTAAAACTGTCAGAAAATGGTTCATTCAGCAGCCAAAAGGATATTTGCTCTATGTCTTTAGGCAATGGATTTCCTGTGCAGAGATAGACAGCTTCTTCGGTAATATGCTGGGAAGCCATATGCGTTGACTACGTAAAAAAGACAAAATTTCAAAAAAGTCATCAGGTTCACAAAGTAACAACTAATGAATTAAATAACATGTGTAACTGTCATCTATTGATCTATGAGTTGCAACAGAATGTTGCACGAGGCATTGATTTTAAGGGTACACAATGGTCAAAATTCCAAAACATGCTGATTGCTGTGCGAGGTTTAAGGCCTTTCTTATTCATAGTTTGATCATTTCTCATAGTACTAACAGAAGAAAAGAACTGAAAATGGTTAGTATATATTTGAATTACTTTCTTCTTTTCTCTGTTGCTGAAATCACAGCTCAATTCTGTGAGACTTCAACACATGAAATATTGAGAAAACTAGATAAAGTTAAACCCTTGAAACTTCCTGATATGAACTAAAACCACCACACAAAAAAAAAAAAAAAAAAAAAAAAAAAAAAAAAAAAAAAAAAAAAAAAAAAAAAAAAAGGAGAACGAAGCATTTTTTATAAGGGTGTGGAAACCTCTTCCTAGCATATGCGTTTTAAAAACCTTGAGAGATAGCGGTGGGCTTGGACTATTACATGAGATGACTTAAATTTTGGTTAAGCACTTGTAATAGTTATGTATTTTAGTTTTTTTTGGTTGATTTATGTAATTTTGTTGACTTCAATTGTTGGCCTTCTTTTATAAGAGCTAAGGCCCACTCCCCTCCCTCAGCTGTAAACATTACTTTGAGATGTTTTAGGTACATTTTTGTACGTTTTATTAGGTTAATATTGCTTATTTTAATTTAAACAAGTTAGAGTTCTTGGTTGGCCATACATAAGCCAACTTATGTTCATTTGTAACCTAGAATGTTGTTGAATGAAAATGTTGAGTTGAGAGTTCTCTCCTCCTTTTAAGTCAAGAGTCTTACGGTACTTAGTTCAGTGTTGTTTGCACAAATGACTTAGAATTATTCAAGCCTGGTTGATCATCAAACTTGTGGAGTGATTGATCATTTGATTTGAACTAGCCTTCTTCCACAAGGTATTTGATCATCAACGATAAACATCTTGCTTCCCTTTGAGTGGTATCCTGTGAGTAAAAAAGTTTTTAATTTAATAGATGCTAATTTTTATCAGGGTTGCTAAGCAAGATCTCTAGAGTTGTCCTTATCACTTGCTCCAAATTTTCAACTAATGGGTCGTGTGTTCAAGAGGTGCTAGTTTTTACTAGGGTCGCTAAGCCATTACTCTAGGGTTGTCCTTATCGTTTCCTCCAAATTTTCAAGTAGTGATTAACGTCCATCTCTGCAGTCCATGGACGTTACTAGTTAGAAGGTAAGGGTGAGAAATAGAGCAGTGAAAAACCACTTTAACAGTGATAGTGTAAGAGGATAAGATAACAGTCTTAATCTTTAATAAAGAGGAACAAGTTGCCTACATCTCATATTACGGACATGATGTGTTTTCCATTTATACCATATTTCTTAATTCTAGTAAAATTAAGTCATCACTTAACTACTATGACCTACTATGTTAAATTGAACAAAGCTCAACTAGCATAAAGTGTATACCATCGATCAAAAGGTATGACGTTCAAATCCTCACACCCCCATACTGAACTAAAAAAAAAGAAAAAAAAAATAAAACCACCAAAGTCAAAGAACAATACTAAAATAAAAACACTCTTACCTGCAGAATATTTAAAGCCTTTCTCATATCACCAGTGCAAAGTCGAACAAGGGCAGCTAAGCCACCCTCAGTTACGTCCAACCTGATTATCATTCAGGTATAGAGCATTATACGTACGTTCAAGGGACATGGCACAGTATAGATTCTAAAAAATTGAGTAAAACAGTTCAATAGACAACGTTCAAAAAATGCATAGAATCCAGCTAAAATCACCTCCGAAATCAACCAATGTTCAATGAATTACATTTTCTTTTTAAAAGTGAAATTTTATGGAAAGCAAAGATATCATCGACGACAAGTTGGACAGGACATCCGATAGAAACTTCAAGAGTAATAACCATTACATGTCCATTGAACAATAAGGAGTTCAAAGAATCTACTTAAAATTTCCTTGGAAAACGGGATTTGAAGAGAGAGACGTTGTGCATTCTACCCCGTTATTTACTGAGCTAAAATGATAGATTGAATAATATATCAGAATATAAAACAAAGGAAAATGCCATTAAACATCAATACACCATAGATGCCAAACCATCCGACTTTTTATGCATGTATTGTATGGGAAACAAGGGAGCCTACGTACCTCTCAGCCTCAATAACATATCTGAGTCGTTCAGTGACATGAACGTTATCAAGGGGAGCAAATCGAAAACGGGTACACCTTGATTGTAACGCTGGAATAATCTTATTGACATGATTACAGATAAGAGCAAACCGTGTATTTTTTGTGTATTTCTCAATTACTGCATGAAGACAAATATCACAACAACAGGTTTAGGGAATGAAAGACGAAGAAAGAGATGAGAGTAGCAATGTATGAGAGAAACCTCTACGCAAAGCAAACTGTGCATCTTTAGTCATGGCATCTGCCTCGTCCAATAGTACCAATTTTACAGATGCTTTTGCCCTGCAAATTTAGATGTTACAAACTGCATAAAAATGGTGTATTATACATAAATTTTGTTGAGATATGTAGAAGACAATTTGTATCAATAAGCCATCAGCGTTGATAGACCATCATATAATTCAAAATGAAATAGTCTGCTTGCTGAGTGATCTTTTGCCAGATGTATTATACCACACCCCACCGCTAGTAGATATTGTCTTCTTTGAACTTTCCCTTTTGGGCACCCTCAAGGTTTGCTAGGGAGAGGTTTCCAAAACATTATAAAAAATGCTAAATTCTCCTCTCCAACCGATGTGGGATCTCACAATTCACCCTCCTTAGGAGCCCAGTGTCCTCATTGACACTCATTCCACTCTCCAATCGATGTGGGATCTCACAATTCACTCCCCTTTGGAGCCCAGCGTCCTCGTTAGCACTCGTTCCCCTCTCCAATCGATGTGGAATCTCACAATCCCACCCCCTTCGGGGCTTAGCATCCTCGCTGACACACTGCCCGGTTTATGGCTTTGATACCATTTGTAACAGCCCAAGCCCATTGCTTGAAGATATTGTCCTCTTTGGGCTTTCCCTCAAGGATTTAAAATGCATTTGCTAGGGAGAGTTTTCCACAACCTTATAAAGAATGCTTCGTTCCCCTCTCCAACCGATGTGGGATCTCACAGTTATAGTTTAGCCTAACTGCCAAGGAAAGCAAGAGGGAAAGGAAATGATAAATAATTAATCATACCCAAATGAAAAGCTTTGGGTACTTGCAAAATCTTGAATCTGCTGTCTAACAACATCGATCCCTCTATCGTCTGATGCATTCAGCTCCAGTATCATGTTGTGGTAGTTTGTTCCATAAAGCTTGCGAGCAACCGCTAGAATGGTTGATGTCTTGCCAGTGCCAGGAGGGCCATACAACAGGAGATGTGGCAGCCTATTCTCACTGGTCAGCTTGTCGACTAGTTAACATTCCACATAAAAGACACAAAACCAAGAGACAACAAAAATAAGAACGTGAAAATTGAAATAACAAATCATAGGTTATGCAAAATCGAGAAATTAATCGACAAACACATAAATTCCTTATCAAATTTCACTGTTCTAAACTATTCTTTCAACTACAAGCGAGTCCCTACTTTCAGATTGAGTGTGAAATAGAAGTAAAGTAAAGACTAAACCATTGAAAGCCAGAACCCTAATGTGTCGAGCAGTCTATTTTACAGTGTAGAAGTCGTACTGGTGTCTACAATGTCGCGGTGGGCAGCAACATCGGCGAGAGACTTGGGCCGGAACTTCTCGACCCAGGGTATCGCTTTACCGTCGGGTGCGTCTGCAGGATTGGCGACGTTTTTGCCCTCGACTGACTTTTCATCTTCGTTGTTGCCATTATCGTCGTCAATATCCATCACGGCGATTGCTTCCGACATCGATTAGCAATTTCGGAACTGGAACCAGACCAAAATGCTCAGAAATGTGGATTTTCGCTCGGCGTCGTGGTGGCTGCGCGATCGGAGACTTGAGGTGGACCGGCTGTGTTTTTTCCCACTCTTTTCAATTTCTTATTTATTTATTTATAATTATATGAATATGGCGCTAAACGGCTTCTGTGTAACCATTCGTCCGGGAAATGGATTTTAAAAACAAAAATTTGAGCTAAATTAATAAAAATATTTTTTATTACAGGCTGTCTAATATTTTAGTTAATATTTTATTTTAATAAAATGTCAAATAATACCTTTAAATTTTATTTTAATATTTTAATTAATATTTTATTTTATTTTTAGTCAAATAGTTAATATTTTATTTTATTTTAATAATATCTTTAAAAATGTCAAAATTTTCATTATAACACTTAAAAAACTTTTTTAGTTTTAATAAAATTTTGAAAAATGTTAGATTCAAATGGGACCAATTTTTTTAATTATTTTATATGAGATAAATTTTGGGCCCCATACGTCATTAAATTTTGGCCCAGCCCATGAATCTGGTTATTCGGCCCATATTTAGGCCCACAAAAGTACTGCAGCAGACTGGAAACCCTAATTTATACTTCATCTTCTTCCTTCTTATACCTTACTCCCATTGCCTTCGCGCCCAACCTTACCGCGCCGACTGCTAATCGGCTGCTGCCGTCACGGTGAGTATCTTTGCCCCATTGTTCTATACTTCATGCTCGCCTCTTTCTCTCTAGGTATTTCATGCTTTCTTTTGAAGGTTTAAGTTTAGAGTATGAGCGGTGTTCGCTGTTTCTGTCATTTTTTTTATAGGTTGCATCAGGAACCTTAGAAATCTTCCTCGGGAAGGAACTCTCAACGCGTCAAAATGGGTAAAGAACATACCGTCTTTTGAGTTTTCCTTGAATCTCTCTCTATGGCCTTGTTTTTTTATTTATTAATCTTGGAGGTCTTCGTGGATAGGTATCTCTCGTGATTCTATGCACAAGAGGCGAGCCACTGGAGGCAAGAAGAAGGCTTGGAGGAAGAAGAGAAAGTAAGTATCTATGCTCGTATTTATTTTAGTGCAATTTGATTGACCAGTTTTTTCCCCATTTCCCTTAATTAGTCGCGAACTGATCCACGAAAGATTTTGTGTTTTTCTTCATTTATTTGCTTCGTTTCAAGAACTCAATTGGAGTTTTGTAGGCTAATCTGGAACATTGATTAGTTTTTATCTAGGATGGTTTTGATGTTTCTGGAATAGATTGGTCTTTTCCTTTCATGTATAGATTTCAAGAAGCTTAACCCATATGCGTTTGGCATCTCAATTTCTCTGTTAGATTGATGTCTTTTTACTGAATGAATTACTAGTAGCGTATAGCTTGTTCACATTTGCATATTTAATGAACAGAGTAATTGTTTGTTTTCTTATTGACGAAGCAATGGACTATCTCTTTCAATGTATTTGTTATCACGCAGTTCATTCTATTCATTGTTGATGCTGATGCATCAGTAGAAATAAAACCTTACTTTCCATGTGTATGAGGTCTTGATACTGACACTGTAACAATCACGGATCATTTTCTTGTCGAGCAACGATACCACTTTCATTTGCCGTGTTTTGTTTTGGAGGTCCTGATGATATTGTTTATTTGTAAAGGTATGAGCTCGGACGGCAGCCTGCCAACACTAAGATATCCAGCGACAAGTCAATCAGGAGGATTAGAGTTCGTGGGGGTAATGTGAAGTGGCGTGCATTTAGGCTCGACACTGGAAACTACTCATGGGGTAGTGAGGCTGTGACTAGGAAGACCCGTATTCTTGATGTGGTGTACAATGCATCAAACAATGAGCTTGTCCGTACTCAAACTTTGGTGAAGAGTGCCATTGTTCAGGTTGATGCCGCACCGTTTAAACAGTGGTATCTTCAGCACTATGGAGTGGATATTGGAAGGAAGAAGAAGACTGCAGCATCTGCTAAGAAGGAAGAGGTAGAGCAAGCTTTGTAGATTATTTGAGTTTTAATGTGTACAAATAATGATAGGTTTGAAGGATAATGTTAACAACCCTTAAAATTAGTACAAATAATGTAGAACACGATCAATAAGATAACTGGATTTTTATGGTCAACAGGAAGGCGATGCTGCTGCTGCTGCTGCTGCTACTGAGGAGGCGAAGAAGAGTAACCACGTCCAGCGTAAGTTGGAGAAACGTCAACAGGAGCGTAAGCTTGACCCACATATTGAAGAGCAATTCAGCAGTGGTCGTTTGATGGCTTGTATCTCTTCCAGACCAGGTCAATGTGGTCGAGCAGATGGGTATGCAGCGATTCATTTATCTTATTTTCAAACTTGTTTTAGCACACTCATAGAAGGAATTCTCAAGTGGGTTTTGATGCTATTTTACAAATTCTTGGCAGATATATTTTGGAGGGCAAAGAGCTTGAATTCTACATGAAGAAGCTCCAAAGGAAGAAGGGAAAAGGAGCTGGTGCTGCTTAAACAACTGTCATTGAGATGTTTTCCAGCCGTATGTCCTTTTCTATGATTCTATCTGCCTTTTTTGTCTTATGAAGACGATGAGTTATTGCAGCTAAAAGATGAAACAATTACTTATGAACGTCGATTTTGATGATATTAGTTGTTTGATTAGGCATTACTTTCTTTTAGCTCAAGATTTGAATTTGGTCTAATTGAGTGATTGCATTTCAGAATATTCAAAAACAATCATTCATCTTTCTCTAACTAGTTGTCTTGACTTTATTTTTCTCAATTCTGGTCTGTTTTGGCTCTTTTTTACGAATATCTCGCCGTCCTCGGAATATATACTGACTGATTAATTTTTCTTTTTCTTAGTTCAACAATTGGAATTTTTTTAATGTTGTTCTTGTTTATATTACATTTAAGAATTGTTCAACGATTGGGTTGTTCTTAATGAAAGATGAATATTTATTCTTCAAAAAACAAGAAAAATCAATGTTTTTAAGAAAATAGTTTTGTTTATACCAATTTTTGAATTCTTTGGTTGTAAAACTGAGAGAAATAACCGAGTATGAGCTTGTTTTATCGTCAAAATCACTACTATTGATTATTATATGCTTCAGGTTAAGAACAGAAGCTAAACTCAAGCTAAAACACTATTTTAGTTACTTTAAATTTTGGAATTAAAACACCTTATAGTTATATAATAACAAAAGATTAGTTTCTATAATAATCAAAATTATCAAAGTATGTTTATAAAAGAAAAGAAAATAGAAAATCGCACATTCAGGCGCTTAGATCTTAAATACAATTATGAGATCTTAATCGGTTGGAGAGGGAGTAACACGTGTTTGAGTAAACCCTTAGAGAACAATAGGTGGGTGGGTTTGGACTGTCACTAATAGTACTAGAGTTAGACACTTGTTACTAATGGTATTAGAGTTAGACACTGGACAATGTGACGTTAGACTTTCAAAAATGGACTATAAGATCCTACGTTGATTAGAGAGGGAATGAAAACGGATTATAAGATCGCACGTTGATTAGAGAGAGAACGAAAAACTTTCAAAGATAGATTATAAGATCCCACGTTGATTAGAGAGGGAACGAAAAACTTTCAAAGATAGATTATAAGATCTCACGTTGATTAGAGAGGGAACAAAAAACTTTCAAATATGGATTATAAGATCCCACATTGATTAAAGAGGGAATGAAAATTATTTTTAAAAACTTTCAAAGATGGATTATAAGATCCCACATTGATTAAAGAGGGAATTAAAATTATTTTTAATAGACGCTTTTTAAAACTTTGATGGAAAACTTGTGAAGGAAAGCCAAAAGCCAAAAGCCGAAAAGAAAAACAAGGAGAATTCATCTGTTACAAAAAAAAAAAAAAAAANAAACAAAAAAACAAAAAAAAAGAGGTTTTATAATCTAGTTTAGAGTGTATCACAAACCTACCAATTTTGATGTTAGAATGCTTATAGCTTGATATAAGCACATATTAAAATAAATATATATTAAAAAAAAAAAAAAAAAAAACNAAAAAAAAAAAAAAAAAAACTCACTCAATTTGATTCTTAAATTAAAATTTTATAAGTAACCGTTACAAACAGCTGTTTATTTTTTTCTTATTTCGATCACTATTGATTAATTTATTTTCACTAAGAAAACAGTATTAATGTATGATTTTCTGAAAGCGTTACAGTAATTTATTAGTTGGCTAACTAATAGAACACATGACTACACATCACAAAACCTCGATATTTACAACACCCCATTAAATAATATTTTTCTTTGTATTAAATAAAAAAATAAAAAATCGGTTATGCGATTAATTAATGAAAATGGAAAGACAGTGACAAAGAAGAAAAAAGAAAAAAGTGGAAAAAAAGGGGAAGAAGAAACAAAGGCCATATTCCTGTCAGACGCTACGTTGCTGCAGGCGAATGCTGTGATTTTTAATTTTAAATTGCAAATTCTGTCTTTCGCGGTCTTTGTTTGGGGGTACGAGGTCTGAGGAGGCTATTTTGGACATTTCACATGATTCAAAGGACAATTTTTGTAATTCTATTTTACTATTTATAACTTTTAAATTTAATTAATTTAGTTAATTGGAATTACTGAGGCTATTTTGGACATTTCAAATTGTTGAAAGGACACTTTTTCAGAATTCTATTTTAGTATTTATAATTTCAATGGTTGAAATTCAATTATTATATTTTTAACTTAAAATCAGTTACTACAAAAATATTTTTTATTCAAAATAATTAAATAATAATAATATTTTTTACAAATAAAAAAAAAAAGTCCAAAATTTATGAACAAAAGGCTAATACATGCTATTTAAAAATAGAAATCAATAACAAACTAATAGCAATAATTAAATTTGAGGTTTATTGAAAATGATATTTCAATAAATAAAAAAAAAGTCATAAAATAGAATAATTTGGATGGTATATATTTAGTCTTACAATTTTAAAATTATATAATAAATTTTTGTACTTTTAATTATATATAATACATTTTTAAACTTTCAATTTTGTTATGTATTTATTTTTTTAAATTAATTGAAAGTTGTACGATTAAATATAAATTTATTTAATAAAATTTTAAAATTTTAAAATTTTAATTTTAGGTTTAATAAATATATTAATTTATTTTTGTTTATAAAGATCAAGAATTAGTTAGATATAAATTAAAAAATTTAGGAAGTTTTTGGTCACAAAATTGGAGAAACTTAGATGAATATCAAATTTCAACATTTATGAGAATTTTTAAAACTTGAAAGAAAATTTATTAAATATTTAAGAAGGTTGAGGATAAAATAGACACAAAAGGGTAAATTTGTAATTTAACAAAATGAAAATTCAAAGAATACAGAATTCCATCAAGCGCTGGTTTTGGAGGGAGTAGCCTCTGAACTGCCACTGCCTTTTTCCGCCATGTGATTGTGAAAACTTCCATTTCCTTTGATATCTCTCCCTCTCTCCCTCTCTCCCTCTCTCCCTCTCAATCAGTGTTTGCATATTCCATTTTTCTGTGCTCGATTTCTTCTTCTTTTTGTTGTTTGATTGTTTCTGTTCAGCAAATGGCGTCGTCGACGAGCATTTCTAGATCTCAACGACCTTCTAACATCTCGCCATTCCGCTCACGGAAATCTCCTGTGGCTTCGCCGGCGCCCAGGCCGAATGGACGGCCTACGACTCCTTCTTCCACGGCGTCTTCAAGGCCTCCTTCGAAGGTTTCGGTTTCTCCGATGACAACTGCTAGTTGTACACCGAGCCCTTCCACTCCCGCACTTGACCGTCCCGATGTCATCAAGGCCAAAGAAAATGTGACGGTCACGGTTAGGTTCAGACCTCTAAGGTATTGTTTGCTTTCTTGTGAGTATATTGTTTGAAGAAATGTGGACCGATTTTGGCGGAAGCTGGTAAGTTGGTCGTCTTCGAACTGTTGACGATCCTTGGAAGCTTACTATCTCTCTCTCTCTCTCTTCCTCTTTCGTCTTGACTTGGAGCAGTGTTAGAGAGCTTAACAAAGGAGATGAGATAGCTTGGTATGCTGACGGAGAATGCACAGTGAGGAACGAATTCAACTCATCCATCGCTTATGGATTTGGTTCGTTTTTACTCTCCTCGTTTGCTCTCTCTTAAATTTTCGATTACATTTTGATTGAATTGGATATAATCGAGCTGTTCTGCATCTTGAATTTACTTTTGTCCCGAGTAGTCAACTGTTGACTCCAGAAAATTTGTACAGCAAAAAGTTGCAAGTACTTTTCCTTTTAGTATCGCATTGTGTTTTAAGCTTTCGAAAAGTTGTTCTAGAACTTTTTTAGTAGTGTAGCATTTTTCTTGTGATAGTTATGTCATCAGTGGCTGCTCAGCTGCTCATTGGAACCGTGTATGGATGAATTTTCCGTTCTTCTTTCAAATGGTTATTTCTTGCATTTTCCAGATAGAGTTTTTGGTCCAGCGACAACAACTCGTCATGTATACGATGTTGCTGCTCAGCAAGTTGTTGCCGGTGCAATGAACGGAATTAATGGTAACGTTTTTTATTTTTTTATTTTTTTTTAATTTATAATTTTAAGAATAATAAGCTGTATGCTAATAGCATACTGATGTGGATTTTTACTCGGTACTTGGACTAGTGATATTCACCATTCAGCGGAAACAAGCAAATTTAATTGCTCTTGTTCTTTACGTCTCTCAGTCGCTTCCTAGATTTTTTTCTTCGAGATTTTTTATTCAGTAGGATATTCTGTTAATACATGAGGTAAACTTGTTGTGGAAAAGCTTGGCTTTCATCATCATTGCTTTCCGGATTATTGATGCATATCAAAACTGGTGTTCTTGCTTATGGCTTGACGGGTAAAAAATTTCTAATACTGTATTGTTTTCACTCATATTTTGACACGCATATAATAATTTATTTCATGGACCCCACATTAGCAGTGAATGGAGGTTTCCATACTAAGTTAGTACTATAATTTTTTCCTTTTGAGGGGCTAAACTTATTATTTGTTGCTGCTTCTTTATTTTCTCTGATATGCTGCTAGCGTTGATCATTAATATATTTCCTGAGCAATAAGCCGATAGGATCATTTTCCCTATTAAACGGTGATTGGAATTTCAGAGCGGATGCTATTTATGTAGCGCGTGGGACCATTTAATAGTTGAAGTTATATTCCTAACCCAATAAAACTACCGATCACAAGTGACTAGAGCCGTGTTGTGAATCTAACGTGCAATGTTATTTTAATTTTTTTCCACTTTTGGTTGTCTCTCAATGAGTTGCTTTTAGAATCACTGATATAATCGATTCTGCAGGTACTGTTTTTGCATATGGTGTCACTAGCAGTGGTAAGACTCATACCATGCATGTAAGTTACTGGATTCTTTATCCTCCTTGAACTATAACCTATATCTTTTACTGCCATTAATTTTCTAACCCATCATTTTAATTTAGTAGCATACTGAAGTGAAGTTTGGAGATGCATCTTTATTTTAACATGCTACTGAGACAAGTCCACCTATTCGTTTCACATATGAAAAGAGGGCACTTGGGGAAATGATGAAGTGACAGGGAGTTAGTTATGTTGGGGAGTATTTTGTAGGGGAAAGAGGCGGGTCCCCTAGGAGTTATCTGTTTAGATAGGAGAATAGTAAGCGTAGGAGTCAGTTGTGTTGTTTTAGTTTAGGAGTCAGTTTTTGTGGAGTGCTTAGAACTCTCGAAAGTCCACAACCCTTGTATATTTTTAATTTTCCGTTTGCGAAATGGAAGGGAACTCCTTCCAGTCTTATTATAAACTCTGCAATCAACATTTCGTACAACAGAAAATCGTTTAGAAAGTATAATAACAATTTCTTCTCACGTTCAGGGAGAGCAAAAGTCACCCGGAGTTATCCCACTAGCAGTGAAGGATGTATTTGGAATTATTCAAGAGGTAATGCAGCAAGCTGTCTGTTAAATTTTTGCATCACCATATATTGCGTCTTTAACATCCTTACAAACACATGAATAAACTTTGACAACCATGTTTACTATGCTTTAGACACCTGAGCGGCAGTTTCTTCTTCGTGTTTCATATCTAGAGATCTACAACGAGGTCAGTTGTAATATTATTACTCAAATGCAATGTCGTAATTTGTGAAACTTCTTTCCCATGTACCATCCAGATTCCAAATCCGTATGTAGTTGTCTATAAAAATAATTTGACGAGGTATAAGTTTGGGTGACATGCTGCCCTCAGATTTCTGAGCTTATTATGTCGTAGCTGAAAGATAAATATTTAATTATTGAGTTTTGAGCTGGAAATTTCATTTTCCTGTTTTTATCATTTTACTACTTAATTTTCCAGGTCATCAATGATTTACTTGATCCAACAGGTCAGAACCTACGAGTACGAGAGGATGCTCAGGTGAACATCTAAATTTGGAAACCTAAACATCAAATTGTTTATTTGGTTCACCATTTTAGTTTAAGAGATAGTTGCTCTAATTGAGTGTAGATGGATAGCATTTCCTTGGTATGGGAGACCGTTACTGTCGTTGCTTCTGTCATGCAATATAAGTAACTGTGGAAGGACATTATGCAAAAGACCTGTCATTCTTAATCAAACATCAAAACAAGCAATGTCAAGATGAATCCATTTCATACTTTGAATAAGGAGTTGCTTATATTTATTATATGAATCAAAGAAATAACGATATTCCTAAATGAGCGTTCTATGCCCTATATGGTGCTTATGGGTCCTAAGAACTAGCAGACAACGGTATGCAATTTGAGCTTCTTAGAAAATTCTGTATTAATATAAATATAATATAGCTAGCAGGAAAAATCCATCAAACTGTTGACTGTGAGCAGAAAAAACCCATCAAATCATTGATATCTTACAATCTTTTTATGTACCGTATATGGTTTATTATGGGTTATTAGTCTTTTTGAATTTTTGTTATTTAATTCATATTCGTAGGGAACTTATGTTGAGGGCATCAAAGAAGAAGTTGTTTTGTCCCCCGCTCATGCTCTTTCCTTGATAGCATCAGGAGAAGGTTGGAATACTATAACACTTCTTTTAGCATTTGGTCTATTGCATTTGTACAATTTTTCTTCCTGGTTTCCTTTGTATGCTAGTATGTCATCTATTGCAGGAGGTTTTATTTAAAAAAAAGTTCACAAAATCTCAAGTCCACCTCGATATCAAAGACATATTTTTATGTTTAATTTTCTTGAACTACTTTTTAGTGACTGACCTACTCAGAATTTTCTGATGTTTTTTCTGTACAGAGCATCGGCATGTGGGATCTAATAATTTCAATCTACTTAGCAGTCGAAGTCACACCATATTCACTTTGGTATTTTTACTTATTTCTAACCTGACTTTTAAGCATGTCATTATTTCTAAAATATTGTGTGGAAGTCAAACCTGATTTCAATTTGAAGACCAAGTGATTAACATCTAGTATCACTGTCATTGCTTTCATATCGGTAGAAACTTGTACCATTTTTAGGTATTCATTACTTTTAAACACGGTCTTTTAATACTTTGCTTGTCAATTGTGGAAGGCATTTGTGGTGGTCGTTTTGAAATTTGAACCGTATTGTTCCTTTAATCTCTACGTTAGATGTTTGCCATTTTGCCTTTGATTTTTCATAAAAGCTAGCAATTTATGTTTCATCTTCTTGTGGTCTCTGCCTTTTAATTTGTTAAAATAGATTTAGCTATTGAATCTAACTTTTCTCCTTCCCTTCACTAATTAGACCATTGAAAGTAGCCCACATGGGGAGCATCATGACGAAGAAGATGTGACATTGTCCCAACTGGTAATGCGTGCTCCTGTTTCTGGAATATGGTTTCTTATTGATATTTTTAGCCAGTCTAGCCTTCTTAGCTAATAATTCATTTGTATTCTTGTTAACTTCTTTCTTTGATTTAGTGGTCATCCTAATGGAATTCAAATGCTCGCTGTAGCACTTAATTGATCTTGCAGGATCTGAAAGTTCAAAAACAGAAACAACTGGTTTACGGAGAAAAGAGGGTTCGTACATCAACAAGAGCTTACTGACTCTCGGCACCGTAAGATTTTACTCCTTTTTGTCTCCCATGTTTAAATTGGCATACAGGGCTTGATGCTTGCTATGACTTTTCGTCCACTGGGAGTCATGTGATTCAAAAGAAGATATGGAGTTACTCCTGATGTAACAATTTCTCCCTCTAGTTCCCTTGTGCCATAAGATTTTGCCCAGGATGATATTCTTCAATATAGATGCACATTATCTCATATTCCTTTTAATTAGTGGATTTTTCTTTTTTAAAAAAAGTAAATGCAAAAGTTTATTAAACCAATGAAATATACCCAAAAAATGGAGGAAAGTGCTACCGGGAAGTTATAGAAAATCCATCTTGCTAGCACAAACATCAAAGAAGAGCTCATCTCAAAGAATTTTGTTAACAAACAAAACGAAGAGGTTGTCCAAAAGGACGCTCACTCTCATAAAGCTATCCTCTCTACCATGCCTTTCTACCATTTCCCCTTTTTAAAGTTTCTAATATGATATAGGAAGGTAAACAGTTTTCGGATTGTGTGGGCCTTGACATTGGTAATTTGGATGAGAAAAATTATTGCTCTGCTAACTAGATTGTTATAGGAGGCTGCGCTTAGTTGGAGTTGGTCCATGGGTCCCTGAGAAATGTCCTTGGGAGGCAACTCCATCTGTCTTGGAATCACATTTGGTAAGGACAAGACTTGAAATATGAAAAAAAAAAAAAAAAAAAAAAAAAAAAAAAAAAAAAAAAAAAAAACTGCTCTTTCAAAGAGATATAGACAATCCTACAATTTTTGCTCACAAATTTGCCTACCTATTTTATTATGCCTATCTTCAAAATGATATAGTAAATGATAAAATTTCTTGAAAAGAGGAGGGATTTTTCTGTGAGCTCACGAGGGTTTAAATTTTTGTGACCTGTCTTGATTGGTCTGAAGGGTCTCCTACAATAAAAATGGAGGGGGTTATTGGTGTTGAGACTGGAACATAGCTTTGATGTCCAAGTGGACAGAAGATCTCCTATTGAGAGGGGATGCACACAGTCCATCTCTAGTAATAATCTAACAGTAATTTTTGTTTGTCTGGTGAAGTCTTGTTTATTCTTAATTGTTCAAATTTGAAATTATGCTCCAACATTTCAGAACTTCTCTCTCATTCCAGGTAATTTCCAAGTTAACTGATGAAAAGGCAACTCACATTCCATATCGAGATTCGAAACTTACTCGGTTGTTGCAGTCATCTTTAAGTGGTCATGGAAGAATTTCTGTACGTCAGTGTTGTTTTTCTGTTAATGCACACTATCGTGTGCAATGGTTACTCTTTGTTATATATTGGCTGATCTTTTATGATATTTTGTTAGCTCATTTGCAATGTGACCCCTGCCTCTAGCAATAGTGAGGAGACACACAATACTTTAAAATTTGCACATCGAAGCAAGCGTGTTGAAATTAAAGCTTCTCAAAATAAGGCAAGTTTTGTATTGTCTTGGTGGTAACTCTTACTGGAGTCTGGAAGATTATTCTAATAGAAATGAAAGATTAAATTATTTTATAATAAATAAGGAGCAGGAGATTTAGTCCATTGACTTTCAAATTGGTGTTTACTCAAATCTATAAAAAAGTTCATATTATCTATGCCCTTTATCAGATCATAGATGAGAAATCTCTCATCAAAAAGTATCAGAGGGAAATTTCCAGTTTAAAGCTGGAGCTTCAGCAATTAAGGCGTGGCATAATGGAGAATCCTAGTTCAACTGCATTGTCTACACAGGAAGATTTTGTCAATTTGAAGCTTCAGGTATGCTGATGCCAGTACTCCTAGAATAGTAGAATACTTTGAAGTATTTAGTATTATGAAAAAAAGTCTTCCCATGACAAGATGCGATCCCTCTATTTATAAAAGCTGTTACCCACTAGGTAAACCAATTACTAACAAGATAACCAAATAACAACCTACCAGAACCTACCAAAAACTAAAAATTTACAAACTCAAATTTAAATTACAAATGATCTCTATCCTATTGTATCATTTGTGCTGTCTATGAGAGCGGTGATGTATTGAGCATGATAGCTAGAATTCTTTTAAAATTGCCACAACAGCGTTAGCATCATCATTGAGAGCTGGGAGCCTTGGAACTAACAGCTTTCTACTTCGTGTATGTTTTTTTAATATGTATTGATATATTTTCTTTACGGTAAGCTAGATATGAACTCTTTTCTTATCAAATTTTATAAGTTTACACTGCCTTGGGGAACGGAAGGATCTAAGATGGGTCCATTGCAAGACTGAACTTAAAAATTGAATTATTGGAGTCTCTTGGCCTCTTTCTTGGTAGACCATCTTACGTTCCTCCTAGCTTTAGTTTTGATTATTGGAAAGAGGAATCGGGACTTTATTCTATTTTGATTATTTTTTCATGCAGTTCTGCAGCCACATTTTTTGTGGCTTATTTCTTTACCAGATGCTTTCATTTTGCTTTATATTACTGCAATTTTTCCCCTTTTATAAATTTGTCTTAATAAGTATTATTGTGTGATGTGATGTCAAGCTGGAAGCTGATCAGGTTAAATTGCAATCAAGATTGGAAGAGGAAGAGGAAGCAAAGGCTGCTTTGATGGGGAGAATTCAAAGGTTGACAAAACTAATCCTAGTTTCTACTAAAAATTCTTTGCCATCAAGTGTCGCCGAAAAGCCAGGACAAAGAAGGAGGCATTCTTTTGGTGAAGATGAGGTCTGTATCAAATATTTTAATTCACTTTTTTAGGACAAACAGTACCTGGTATGAACATACCGTTGCATTCTTCCTTTTCTGCTTTATAACAATTTCTGTCATTATTCAAATTATTCATACTACTCTTGAACTTGGAAGTTGATGATATATCTTCCTTCTCAATTTTTTATTACTAATTATTTATTAATCTATTCGCTACTATCATTATTACAATTTTGCAGCTGGCATATTTGCCTGATAGAAAACGAGACTACTTGAATGATGATGATGGCGGGAGCTGTGCTTCAGGGGTTTCAGTGGATGGAAAAGATGATGTTGTAAATCTAGATGATTTGGTTAAAGATATAAAGAGTAACAAAAAGCGTGGAATGCTTGGCTGGTTTAAACTCAGAGTAATATTTTCATCTTTTATTTTACTTCTTTTAACCCTCTTCTGTTTGTTGGAAAAAGGATCAGAATACGAATTTATTCACCTGTCCGAATATATACTTCGGTTTTATCAACTTTTATTTTGTGGTTTCAAGATACCAATTGGTCTCTTTTCCCAGGCACAGAATCTTTTATGCCCCAAAATCTTGGAAACTTTTAACATTGAATATTTGGGATTGAGTAAACATTAAGCTGATTGACTACAATGTTCGACACATAAAATTGAAAATTAAGGCAATTCTAATAATTTGTTATAGAACCAAGTTCCAGAAACTTCAGCTCGTTCATTTTACCTGGGAAGTTTCTGGTTGTGACTTGTTTAGTGTAAAGGAAACTATTCCTAACACTAGCTAGGGAACTGAAAGCCTATTATTTACCACGCAGAAGCCTGAGAATGCTATTGGACCATCATCAACTACTGATAATGAGAGTTCTGCTGGTGAATCACCTGCATCTCGTTCAAAAGCTTCTCAAAATCGGATGACACCTGATGAATTGAAGAATGGAAGGAGGAAATCAATTTGCAGAAAGGGAGATGATTCTTCAATTATTTACTCATCCCAAGAGAGAACGCAAGCAGGTGACTTATTTGGTGCAACTATGGATGGCCACCGTCTGCCTCCGGTAAGAAATTTACTGTCTGCAAAATGATATTAAACAAATCTTACATTTTTGTTTTTTTCTTCATAAAGAAAACAAAGGTTCTAGAGGTCATTGAATTCTGTAATAAGCGAGAATAAGGTGAAGGAATCAAAGTATGCATCACTGCCATATTAACGAGATGCAGGAAATGGAATATGTAATCCTATTTCTAGTCAATCTAGGAAGTTATTAGAACTCTCCCTTGCACGATGGGGAAGAACTTTATTAAAAAGAATGTACTTTAGAAATATGAAAATTTGGGAGGACGGTTTTTTCTCAATAATTCTCTTATTCTTTTATTACCTGGTTTTCTAATAACTAGAAGCTAAGAGTAAACCATAAGCATACATTGTCCCTCAATCAGGTACTCCTAATGTGTTGATGTCTTTTTGTTATACTCATTGAGCTGCATCTCCGTGGAATATATTTACTAATTAACTAATTCCATCTTTTTTCCACGACCTGATGACAATTCACATTATTTTAAGTATAGATAAATAGATTGGAACTTTTGTTGATGGGAACTACTACTTTTATGTGGATATCGTGTGATGGTGCTTTGTTTAACCCTTTCTTGTATGCCTATCTGATGAAACTTTTCTTGGTACCTCGGAAGTAATTGTTTATACTTACTGCTCTCAAGTTGATGTGAGGGCTTGTTCTATATGTGGATGAAGTTGCAAAACCACTCTCTGCTAGTTGAAATAAATAATCATTCATATAATTTTTTTTCCTTGGCCTCGGGTTGATCGTTTCCTTTCAAAAGAAACCTCAATAATTTCCACCATTTCACAATGCTATATAGCAATATGCTTTGTTGTCTTATTCTGCTACTTCATTGGAATAATTTTTACACTCAAATTATCTGGTGTTATTTTCAATTGGCGTGCTTTTATGTGGTGTGACACAGTGTTCTGAAACTCAACATGTTCTTGTGCTGCTTTTATTTCTCAGACTGGGACTACTCTTACTGACCAGATGGATCTCCTTTGTGAGCAAGTCAAGATGTTGGCTGGGGAGGTTGCCTTGTGTACTAGTTCACTGAAAAGACTGTCAGAGCAAGCAGCCAGGAACCCTGAAGATTCCCAAATCAAGGTTTGCTATATTAATTTTAGGCCACAATAACAGTTGAAGTATAAAATCTGGAAAGCTCCTAAACATAGTAATGGATCACGTAGGAACATATGCAAAAGTTGAAGGATGAAATTAGTGAAAAGAAGCTCCAGATACGTGTATTGGAGCAACGTATGATTGGATCCGTTGAATTGTCGCCACAAATGTCAAGTAGCATTGAACTGAATCAGGTAATTGTGTTCTCAGAGATGACCTCATAATTTAATCTGAACTAGAGGGCGGTCCAAGTTTACGTGCACGTGTTCTTCCCAAATTTATTGTGTTTTTTCCTTCTTTCGATGTACTTTTTCTCAATCATGACTCTAATGTGGGTTTTTCTACTTTTATTGTAGGCCTTAGCAAAGCTCACTGCTCAACTTAATGAAAAAATTTTCGAACTCGAGGTTCGTCATCTTCTATCCTGATATAAATTAATGTCAAATGGTATTAAAATATTAAATTTTCGTTTGTGAAAAAAAAAATCACCCTAAGTCACCTTTTCTTTGTGAACCCGACATTGAAGATTAAATCAGCAGACAATAGGATACTTCAGGAACAGCTGCAAATGAAGGTAATCTTTCTAAGTTCTTATCATTCCGTTCTTCTTTGCTTGCTTTTTCATTATTGGTTTTCTATTTTTTGTAGACAGCAGAAAATGCCGAGTTGCAAGAGGCAATTCTAAGGGCGCAACAAGAGTCATCATCCAATTCTCAGCAAAATGAAGATAATGAGGCTTCTCAGCATCTTCCAAACTACTCTGTACGGACGAAGGTCGAAGTACGGCATAAATACAGCCCATGGGAAGATAAATACGCTGAAGAAAACACCCCGACTAGTGTCATGAGCTTGAATAGAGTTTTGACCTTGGACGACTCCGCAGATTGCAACAGTGACAAGTTCTGTCATTCCCAAGTTATGCAGGTTAGAGGCTATAACAGTTATTCAATCATGCTAAATATTATCTTTTAGAGAATGGGTGTGATATCTCATGTCGGTTGGGGAGGAGAACAAAATACCCTTTATAAGGTTGGGGAAACGTCTCCCTAGCAAATGCATTTTATAAACCTTGAGGGGAAGCCCGAAAGGGAAAGCTCAAAGAGGACAATACCTGCTAGCGGTGGGCTTGGGCTTTACAAATTGTATCAGAGACAGACACCGAGCGATGTGCGAGCGAGGAGGCTATTCCCTGAAGGGGGTAGACACGAGGCGGTGTCCTAAGGACATGGGCCCCAAAGGGGGTGGATTTGGTGGGATCCCATATCGATTGGAGAAAGGAGCGAGTGCCAATGAGGACGCTGGGCCCTGAAGGGGGGGTGGATTGTGATATCCCACGTCAGTTGGGGAAGATAACAAAATACCATTTATAAGGGTGTGGAAATCTCTCCTTAGCAGACGCTTTTTAAAAACCTTGAGGGAAAGCCCGAAAGGGAAAACCCAAAGATGATAATATTTGCTAACGGTGGGCTTGGATTATGACAACTGGAAAACTAGAATACTAGAATACCTTTTCTTTGGTTAAATTTTGCTTCTGTTATACTTCTTTTCTTTAGTTTTTGTTACAAAAAATGCGTATTATTTTAATGTAGGCTGAGATAGAAACTTTGAAGCAAGAGAGGGTGAGACTGATTGAAGAAAAGGAAGGTCTTGAGATTCAGAGTCGTAAACTTGCAGAAGAAGCCTCATATGCAAAGGAATTAGCTTCAGCTGCTGCAATTGAGCTCCAGAACTTAGCTGAAGAAGTGACCAAACTTTCTTATGAAAATGCCAAACTTGCTGGTGACCTTACAAATACTAAGGACACTTACTGCAGATCATGCTGTGCACAAAGGTCTTATGATTCAAAGCACCATATTGGTAATTCTAGATATCAAAGGGAAGCTGCACTTGAAAAGGCCATATTTGACAGAGACCAAAGAGAAGTCGAGCTATATCGAAGACTCGAAGAGGCGAAACGCCACGAAGAAGATATGGAAAATGAACTAGCAAATATGTGGGGTCTATTTGCTAAAATGAGGAAGTCTGAACTCAACATTGAGGATATGTCCTTCGAGGGAGTTCGTCCGTCCTACCTTTTACAAGGCCGAGCTAAAAATGGATGCATCTCATCTAATGGCCTCTCTAATAGACCGTCCGAAGATGACGCCATACACGTCGATGAAATGAGAGCTGGCTATAAGAAGGAGAGGATCAGATGTAGTAGCAGGGATCTGGAAAGTTGGAAGGTATGAATTCCATTCAAACAAGAACGTTGATATTGTATGGTATTATTACACGTAAAAAAAATGGTGAACTAAGGTCATTCTATAGCTATTCACCCAATTTGAGACTGAATGAAATATATAAAAGCCTGAATGATCAAATCTCCTCATTCTTCCTCTTTCTTGGAATTTTGGAAGCATTGGGTTGGAAAAGAAATTCATAAATTCATAATAGGCGGTAAGAAAATGAGAGTTTTTTTTTTTCAAAATGAAAAAGAAAATAAGAATAGTGTGGGATTTATTTCAATTTAAATCTTGTATTTTTTAAATATTTAAATTTAGTTCTGTACTTTATTATTTCGAGTATTTTTTTATTTTTTCAATAAAATTTAGAAATGTTTTGAAGAAATTAGTTTTAAACAGGTGGCCAGATTTCATCCCGGAAACGTCACTAAGTTCTTAGATATCGGCATTTATTTTATTTCAATTTCTTGGCCTTCTGTTAAGACCCGTCGAGAAAGCGGCAGGCTCAGTGTGGAATGAGTCCAAAATCCTGCTGGAATTTCTGAAGAATGCTCATTTGGGTCTCGATCACGTAGTTGGGGTATTAATCAAGCAAGCTGTCAAGAAGTAGAGCTTAATTATAAAAAAATTATTAAAGTATTATATGATTAAATAAAATACAATGAGATTAAAAGTAATCTCATATAAAGACTAAAATAGCATTTTAACCTTAATTTTTTTTTAAAAAAATAAGGTTGTGATACTGATTTTGATACTGATTTTACTTGTATTCTTTAAGTTTAGTTACCAATAAAATTGTGATGTCCCACGTTAATTAGTAAGGGAGGAGAACAAAACACTCCTTATAACAAAACACTTCTTATGAGAACAAAACACTCAGGGTATGGAAACTTCCTTTAAAATCTCCTCGAAAGGAAAAATACAAAAAGAACAATATAGGGGTGGATCTCGGTTTAAATACTAAATGTATATTAATTATAATTGAGTTAATTGTTACCTAATTTATAATATTTTGTGCAAGAATAAAGCTAGAATAGCTTTTTAAGTAAACCTAATCATTTTATTATTTATTTATCTTACACCAAACATTCTTTAATTATTAAATATAATACGCACTTGACTATGCATTACAGCCAAGAACCGGTTTGGATTTGCAGAACCGTGTTGCCAAACAAGGCTTCAGGTTGATTGGGAACAAACGTGAAGACTTAAAGAGGCCGCAATAAAGGAAGCTCCAAATGGCCGATCTTTTGTCCCTACAACTGACACTTCCATCGCCTTCAGTTCCATTTACTGCTTCGAAGCACAAAATGTCAACCAAATCCATGGCTGCTTCTGTTTTTGGATGCGCCGCCACTGCCGCCGCCTCCTCCTCCTCCGCCTCATCAACCACTCGTTTCCTCTCCTCAGCCGCCAGAGCTACACTATCTTTCTCTTCACGTTCATCATCACTCCTTTCTCTCTCCTCGTCTTCGTCGTCTCTCAAGTCTCTCAGATCGTCTCCTTCCATTTCTCATCTTTTTCTGAATCAGGTTCTCTCTCTCTCTGTCTCTCCATGTGTGTGTTTGTTTAGATTAACGATTTTTATGTTCGCTGATCGTTTTGGTTTCTTCTTGTTTTCACGGGTTACAGGGGAGACCGAGTTCTCGTGTATCCAACAGAGGATTCAGTGCGGCGTCTAATCCGAAATGCCTGGCATCGGATCCTGAGCAGTTGAAGAATGCTAGAGAAGATATCAAGCAGCTCCTGAAGACCACATTCTGCCATCCTATTTTGGTATGTCTGTGGTTTATGATATTATCTATTTACTACTATTTTCTCTGTTCAACTTGAACCGTGTGGAACTCTTTGTATACGAGTTTCTCGTAATATTTGTTTTTTTTTTTTTTTTTTCNATGTCTTACTCGCAATAATTGCCTATTTATATTCGTTCTAACTACCGCGCTTAAGTTGAACTGGAATCATAGTTAGTGATGTTCGTGGAGTTTTTAAAGTTTTGAAGAGTCTATAGTCATGTCATTAAAGAATTGGTTGATCAATTTGTTTGGTGGAACTCCTATCCACGGACATGTATTCAGACGTTTCTTCTTTCCCTGTAGGTACGCCTAGGTTGGCATGATGCTGGAACTTACAATAAAGATATTGAGGATTGGCCACAGAGAGGTGGAGCGAATGGAAGTTTAAGATTTGATGTTGAACTGGGACATGGTGCTAATGCTGGTAAGTTTTCAACAATAACCGTGCATTACATGTTGATGGTGTTCATTCTAATTGACTGGTTTTGCAGGTCTTGTTAATGCCTTGAAACTCATTGAGCCTATCAAAAAGAAGTATTCTAACGTGACATATGCAGACCTATTTCAGTTGGCTAGTGCTACAGCTATCGAGGTCATTATAGCTATCTCTGGAACTAAGATGAATCCTTGACTGAAATTAGAAAATGATCGAATGTTCTAATGATATTTGATTTAACTCCTATACAGGAGGCTGGGGGACCCAAAATCCCCATGAAGTATGGAAGGGTGGATGTTGTGGGGCCAGAGCAATGCCCTGAAGAGGGAAGGCTTCCTGGTTAGTAGACTGTATTGGCTTACCTACAAGGGGCAATTCTGATTTCTATTAAATAATTAGCGAATCAATTTCTAGTAATTGGCTGTCTTATGGGAGCCCTAGTATTTGAATTTGCAGATGAAGCCTGAAGGAATTATTCTGATGCTAAAATCCAATCGTAGGATTCATTGAAAAGGATATTTTGAATCTCTATCATTTCATTCTGTGGCAACCAAACCAAATGTTATAATGTCGTGCTGAATGATTGAAATATTGTGGTGTGAATTATGGTCAGGTCAACATGTTAATGATTAATGAATTTGTCAATCTGTAGATGTGCATGGCATGTTTTCTTACCTTTCCAGCAATTTCCTTGTTACTCTGTAAATTTTGAAAAAAGTGCTGGTGCATTACCTTATTCTGCTTGAAGATATAATTTGTCATTTTAGGATGAATTACAAAAGAGAATTTTCTTGTTTCATTATATTTGTCTGTTGAGCAGTTTTTGATATTTTATTGCAAGATGCTGTGTCTATCAACTCACTCTTGCCTCACTATTTCCCACAAATTGTTAAGAACTAGTCTTTGTTCAGATGCTGGTCCTCCGTCACCTGCTGCACATCTACGAGACGTTTTCTACAGAATGGGGTTGAATGACAAGGTATCATTAATCATCTATTTGAGTAAATACTTTCTGCTTGGTTGCTTTGTTTGATACAAGGTTTCTGGATCTTTAGGAAATAGTTGCATTATCCGGGGCACACACCTTAGGGAGATCTAGGCCAGAACGCAGTGGTTGGGGCAAGCCAGAGACCAAATATACGGTATATTGCCATCATCATGCTGTGAATGGTTAAAAAGCGCATACCTGTGACTCAACAAATTATTGTCTTTCTGACTGTTAATTTTGTGGAATGAACGTTCTTTTCATTGTCTGTGGTTGCATGCGTGTGTGTGTGTGTATATTCATACTGTTAAGAAACTTATTATTATTGTTTATTTTAGTTTTTAAAAATATGAAACTATACGTTAATTGTGGAGGAAAATATGAACAATAAGTAAGATATAACAAACTTCCAAACAAAGTCTGAAAGCTATAATTTCTTTTGATAAGAAAGTCTAAAGATCACTATGAATTCACCCCAATTAGTGTTAATTGAGGAAGGGTAGTAATTACAAAAGGTTATGGTGAAAGAACTTCAAAAAAAGGCTTTACAAGTCCTATGAGATTTCAAAGATCCACAAAAAGCTGCAAAAGAATAGCAACAAAAGCCTTAGTCCCGTAGACCACTAAGCATATGGAGAATGAAATCTTTTACATTATTTGAAAAGAGCGCATTATAGCTGAAGAAGTTCAANCGGCATATGATAGACTAAACAATCTCTCTCTGGGGCATACATTATCTTGACTGGACCTCATTTTCCATAGAAGTGCATGCTGGCCAAGCTTTATTTATTGTTCGACCAAACAATTTAAATACCCAGTTTTAATTATTTTCAAGTCAGCAAGTGCTTATAAATCAATCTTGAAATTCTAGAATCGTGACATGCTATGCTGTATTTGGTTTTGGATCTTCTGGCAAATGATGAACCAGATTGGCATTCCTTCTGTAATGCTAGTTTTGTTTTCATACGATGAAGTACAGATGGATTATCACTTGATATGTTGAACCTGATATCTTTTTTAGCTCTATTTGCGAAGATTTCATACTTGAGTATACCTCGTCTTTCCAACCATATGTTATTTTGAACCATCGTCATTGCTTTAAATTTGTGACTGCATTTTAGCTGTGCTGTGCTATTCTCAGGAGATTCCTTTTTTTTTTTTTTTTTTTTTTNGTTGAATGACAAGGTATCATTAATCATCTATTTGAGTAAATACTTTCTGCTTGGTTGCTTTGTTTGATACAAGGTTTCTGGATCTTTAGGAAATAGTTGCATTATCCGGGGCACACACCTTAGGGAGATCTAGGCCAGAACGCAGTGGTTGGGGCAAGCCAGAGACCAAATATACGGTATATTGCCATCATCATGCTGTGAATGGTTAAAAAGCGCATACCTGTGACTCAACAAATTATTGTCTTTCTGACTGTTAATTTTGTGGAATGAACGTTCTTTTCATTGTCTGTGGTTGCATGCGTGTGTGTGTGTGTATATTCATACTGTTAAGAAACTTATTATTATTGTTTATTTTAGTTTTTAAAAATATGAAACTATACGTTAATTGTGGAGGAAAATATGAACAATAAGTAAGATATAACAAACTTCCAAACAAAGTCTGAAAGCTATAATTTCTTTTGATAAGAAAGTCTAAAGATCACTATGAATTCACCCCAATTAGTGTTAATTGAGGAAGGGTAGTAATTACAAAAGGTTATGGTGAAAGAACTTCAAAAAAAGGCTTTACAAGTCCTATGAGATTTCAAAGATCCACAAAAAGCTGCAAAAGAATAGCAACAAAAGCCTTAGTCCCGTAGACCACTAAGCATATGGAGAATGAAATCTTTTACATTATTTGAAAAGAGCGCATTATAGCTGAAGAAGTTCAAGAAATGGATCCAAAACCTCTAATATAGTATAGGATGCTAATGAATAGTGGTTGGGATCTTGAATATATACGAGCTGCACCGTCCTAGGTATGTAGAGATCGCATTCATCTTCTGAATTTATCCTTCAGGATTACTCAACAAGAGATAAGGACCAAATAAAACTTCTACTCTCTGTGGGCACTTAGATTTCTGACAATTTTCTTGGAGACCAATGTGATTACCAAATTTGTGGCAGCGAGTTCATAATGTAAAAAAACTTCAGTTGACGAAATTGAAGTCAACCAAATTGGCAACTTCCATCAACTAGTCCAGAAGATTAGGACTTAGTTTGTCCTAATTTATATAATAAAGTGACGAATTATTCAATTTATCTTTTATTTAAATTTGTTCTCATATCAACTAAGCTTTCTGGCTTTAATCTTGCCATCTCAGACATTGTTGGATCTCCACCCTCAGGATATTGGGAGCTACTATAACCATCAAGGCCAGTAGACCACCTAAGAGATTCTATTTCATACTTATTAGCAATGTTTTTGAAGTAGGATAGGTAAAGCAATTCTATCGAAAGTCTTACCTAATGGGAGAGAGCTTGATTTATTCACACAAACCAGGATTGACGCACCCAGTGAGAGAATGAAAATATTCCTAAAAGCCCCTCTCCCCATGTTCCATTTCATATCCCTCGTCATTCTCCTCTCTTTGAACAACACAACCCCCCCATTTTTTTTTTTTTTTTTTTCCTTACTGACAGAAAGATGGACCTGGTGCACCCGGTGGGCAATCCTGGACTGCACAATGGTTGAAGTTTGACAACTCGTATTTTAAGGTTTATGCCATATTGGCTTCGTCTTATATGTTCTGAGAAGATGGTGAACTAGCTTTTGCTTACTTTGTTTGGTCCATATATATAGGATATCAAAGAAAGGACAGATCAAGAATTACTGGTGTTGCCAACTGATGCTGTTCTCTTTGAAGATCCATCATTCAAGGTAAAACAGTGGTGTCCATGGCATTATCTTAGTGAACAAGAAACATCTTCAATGGTGTTAATCCTTCATAAAGCAATCAAAATGCTCAATTTGGTTTCCATATACTAATATTGTGTTACAGGTATATGCTGAAAAATATGTTGAAGACCAAGAAGCATTCTTCAAAGACTATGCGGAAGCCCATGCTAAACTCAGCAACCTTGGTGCTAAATTTGACCCTCCAGAGGTTCTCGCTCTTGATGTTCATTATTTATCTTGTTTAGAATGGCAGGCGTTTATGAATTACTAAAATTCCTTTTATAGAATATCTTTCCTTGATGGGCTTTCCTCTTATTAACGCTCCTTGATGTCATCCAACTAAAATAGATTGCACCATTAAACATCCTGTGTTTTCCAGCACATTATAGGACTATGAGGTGGTCTCATGAATTTGTCAAGTTGCTTATAAATTAGATTATGGATACCATGATTATCCGTTGAAAAAAAAATGTACCTTTTGATTGAAAACTGCATTTTGTTGATCACAGGGTATTGTGATTGATGATGCATCTTCGACACCTGCATGAGAGAAGTTGGATGCTGCCAAATACTCGCATGGCAAGGTTGGTATACATTACAAACTTTCATGTTTAAGCTATATTCAACCCTGACAACAGTGATGTCGTCTAAAACTTCAGGTCTTAAATGAAGTAGAATGAAATAAAATTCAACAGTACTGCATATTTGAATTGCAGAGAGAGAGAGCTATCAGACACAATGAAGCAGAAGATTCGGGCAGAATACGAAGCTTTTGGTGCAAGTCCAGATAAGCCTTTATCAACGAACTTCTTTCTTAATATCATTGTTGTGATTGCTGTTTTGGCAATTTTAACATCCCTGCTTGGAAAATAATTTGAGTTTTTTAATCTATTTTCGAAATGGTCTGTTTCTCAACAAAATTTCTTATGATTTCACGATTTATTTCTTCTAGTTACCTCCTCGAACAGAAACTTAACTAGATCTTTGAGCGACTAACAAGCCACAATGGTCTGTGGATGGGTAAAAATATTAGGATGGACCATCATTGAGGATATAATTATGAATTTGAATGTGTTTAATTATGATTAGATGCAGTTTTTAGTGTCCTGACCACTTTCTTTAGCTTTAGATACACGGAAAGTAGCACCCACATTATGCTTCTCAAAAAGTAGATGAACTAAAATATAAAACGATATTATACGATATTATACGAAGCTGTGTTCAGAAAGATTAGTTCAAGCATGTAAAGGAACCTATTACATGAAATTGTTTGAACGTGTGAAATAATGTGACTGATGATTTATATCATTGGATGTACGGAGAGATTATTTGACTATTTATTCGTACTTAGGACTACTTAGGACGTGACGATGACATATTAGTCGCCATAATGTATATGTTTTTTGCCTATAAAATCTTTGCCATCCATTTCTTTTTTAAATCTTCCTCAGGATCATTTAGGAGAAGAGTGAATATAAGATTGCAATTCTAGGCAAGACTCTCTTTTTAATGTTCTAGCTTATTATGGTAATTCTGAAGACAATTGAATGAATTAAAGGACTAAGATCCAACCTTCTCTTTATACCTTCATAGTTTATTAGTCTTTTAAAATTCTTTTGTGGTGATTTCTAGTGGTTGATGAACAGATGTTTCTGACCAATTTAAAGTTGGTCATGCTGTAGAAGGTAACGTGGAAGGTAATTCGATGAAATTTATGAATTCTATCGATCCAATCTTTATATTTATAGTATCAAAATAGATGATCCTCACGACATGTCATGTTTTGATCGTTGGTATCTATGATGGGTTTGAATATTGAATAGTTTTCGTATAAATTTATTTAAAATTTAGTCCCAGATAATAATTGAAAGCAATTAAAAGTAATTTGCACACTGATTATAAAGTAATTAATGAGTGATTAATTGACAGAATCATAGTTTTTTTTATGTGAAATGTGCGTCTAATATTTTTTACTCAATTTTTAAATGAAGAATAATTTAAAATCATTTTCGATATTTTAAATCAATAAAATTAAATTTTGAATTTTCTTCACTGCATATGTAAAGAACAAAGAGGATGATAAATAGATTTTGTAGCATTAAAATTTTAAAATTATTTAATTTAAAACCCAAGATTAAAAATTAAAAATGACTTAATTTAAAACCCAAGATTGAAACTTGATTGGACGACTATTACCTCAATTTCCAATCCATAATTATTAAAATAAATAAATAAATAAAAACCCACTAATTTTGGTCATTAAAATCATTAAGTGGAAGAATTCCATGAAATAATTTGACTTTTAGAACATTAAATTATTAGGTTGTAATTTAGAGGAGGTAACGTCATATATTAATCAATAAAATAAAATAAAATCAACAGAAATTATTACAAATATCCTATTTTTAAATCCATATATCATAAATGTCCATTTTAAGGAAAAAAAAAATCAGCTTTATATTAATTCAAAATGCCGCAGCTTTTTTCCCTCCAATTTACCATTGATTTATCTGTTTTTTCATATTAATTAATTAATTAGATTTAAACTTTCCATTATTAAATTATGCATTAATGGAAATTTTATCTACAATTAACACCTAAAAACTCCAATTAATGTCCACTGGCCCCATTTACTTATTTATTTTTTTCCACCAGTCGTATTTTCTGAGTAGTTTTTTAATGCACAATTTCACCATAAACTTACATATATAATAAACTATGTAATATTTCTATGGGACCTTGCAATTGCATCAAACTATAACATGATAAATATATACAATCCAATACATTATATTTATACACATGAATATATAATTTATATAAATGTCACTCACCCTGTATTTTGTATAAGCAATAATCTTATTTACCAAAGTGGTTAATTATGTTGATGGCATGTATTTAATATTTAAGTGGTATATTAAGTATTTGATTTGTGATTATCATATTCATTAAAAATCGATAAAATTATGAAAATTAAAAATAATACCCACGACACATATCATAATACAAGTGATATTATTAAATTAATATAATTCAATATTATACTATGTTTATATATAAAATATGTTTCTTGTATAAAAAAAATAAAATTTGAGATTATAGAAGTTCGTGGACTAAACTAGTACATCTTACTTGTAAAAATAAGATTAAAGTCTTTACTTCTACACTTATATTTTAATATTTTTCGTATAACTATCCCACAGCGAGCATTCTTTACATATGAAAAGTTTCAATATTTTAAGGATTCTCTACTGTCGAGAGAGTCTCGGTAAAAAAAAAAAAAAAAAAANTGACGATGGACCCACAAAAAAAATCCATAAATGCCCCTAGTTTATAATTGAATTTGCATTTCACCTTAATAATTTAACTTTATTATTATTATTATTATTATTATTATTATTATCATCATTATTGCCTAAAAATGGCATCAAATTCTGTAAGGCCGTTGTCGTCACAAGAGGAAAATCTGTAAAACCGTTTCAAGTCGACAAATCGAATTAGAACAATCCAACAGAGTTTTTTTCCGGTACACGCAAGACCACGGAGAACAAAGTAATGAACCAATCATATTTAGTTGACCAGATATTTTCCATGAACGACGCCCATTGAATATTCGCCACGTCTTTTAATTGGCTAATCGACATCTCAAAATGTTGGCTTCTTTTTTCCACGGCGAAAACATTTCGTAAGATTAATCGGCGATTTAATCGCCAAGCGCGTGAGCCGCGAGTGAAAAGAAAATACAAATGACAAGACTCAACCAATAAGAGAAGTCCACGTGGAAAATTGTCCAATGAGCCACCATATTTGTATCGTTCTCTATCTAACTCCTTCAGCCTGATTTAAAAAATAAATAATAATAAAAAGGAAAAAAACTCCTTCAGCCGGTTCCCATTAAAACCCCCTCTTCACGGACTGAACCCCTCTGCATATCGCTTACAGAGAGCTTCTTCCAGTGCCTTGACAATGGCGTCTTCATCTTTGATTCGGTTCCTTGTGCTTGCTTCTGTTCTTTTCTCTGCTTCTTTCATTGAGATCTACGCGGACGAGGCCGAGGCGAAGGAATCTGTTCTCACTTTGGACAATTCCAACTTCTCCGATGTTGTTTCCAAGCATAACTTCATCGTCGTTGAGTTCTACGCCCCTTGGTATGGTTTTCTTGACTTCCATTTACTTTTTGTCTTGGTCAAGTTTCCGTCTCAGATCTTTTTCATGGCTGCTATGTGGTTTGATTTATGTGATTTTTGTGAGGATCCATTTTTCTTTTAGTCCGGATTCTAGGGTTTTTTCTTGATTCATTTTTCGCATTATGATCGTGTATTTTGCCTCTTTGCTCTGTTTCAATAGGATAGTTTTAGTGCATGGTTGTTTAAACAGTTTTGGTGGTGTTATTTTGATTTTAGCATATGGGAACGAATGTATATCCGGTTTTTTTTTGTTCGATGTGTGAATTTGAGTACACAGTCAACTGCGCAGTGGATTCTCAAGTATTCATTTCAAACATGTTTGATCTTATTACTTTTACTGTTGGTTCTGGGATTTTGTTGTTCTTTACGCATGCAGAACTGGAATCTTAAGAGTACTTTGGGCAATTGGGAGTGATTTTGAAATGATGAAAACAATTTATGTTGACTTTTTCTTTTTTGCGATCCTTTCCCTTGAGAAGCAGTGGAAATTTTTGGAATCGATGCAGATTTCAACCTTCATATCATATTTATGATGTTCTAAATTTTCCATTAGTACATTATGATTTGTTATTGAGCTTACCCCTTCTTACATTTTCGCTCAATGATCTAGGTGTGGGCATTGCCAGAAACTGGCACCAGAGGTAAGCTAATTTTCATATCCCATTCCAAGATGTTTTAGTTGAATTATACTTGAGGTCCTTGTTGCTTATGGCTTTATCCAATCTTATCTTTCTATACAGTATGAAAAAGCTGCGTCGATTTTGAGCAGTCATGACCCTCCAATTGTCTTAGCCAAAATTGATGCAAATGAAGAGTCAAACAGAGAGTTGGCAGGTCAATTTGAAATTAGGGGCTTCCCCACTATTAAGATACTCAGAAATGGGGGCAAATCAAGTCAAGACTATAAGGGACCTCGCGATGCAGAGGGGATTGTTGACTACTTGAAGAAGCAAAGTGGGCCTGCATCTGCTGAAATCAAATCCGCAGAGGATGCTAGTAGTCTCATTAATAATGTTTTCATTGTATGAACTAGAACTCTCATCCTTCCTTTCTTTCCAGTTTTGTGTTGTTACATTTTTCCTGTATAGTAGCTAAGAAAATTAATTTCCCCTGGTTTTGCAGGTTGGGATCTTTCCAAAACTTTCTGGAGAAGAGTTCGATAGTTACATGGCTTTGGCTGAGAAGTTACGTTCTGACTATAGCTTTGGTCACACTTTGGATGCTAAGCTACTTCCACGTGGAGAAACATCTGTATCTGGTCCGGTCGTCAGGCTTTTCAAGCCATTCGATGAACAATTTGTTGATTTTAAGGTACCAGAATTTCATTTCATTGTGTGCTAAATTTGGGTTCTTAGGATTTAATTTTTAGCACACTGATTCTTATTGGAGCTATGAATTCAGGACTTTGATGCAGCTAAGTTGGAGAAGTTCATTGAAGAATCTAGTATTCCCTTGGTAACGGTGTTTGATAATGATCCTAACAATCACGTCTACCTTTCCAAGTTCTTCAACAGTCCTAATGATAAGGTAAAGCGGCATGATCCGCTGTGAGAACCGTTCTCTTTAGTTAAAGAAATGTTCCCATTGTCTGCATGGAGCTATTTGTATACTAATGTTCTCCGCTCACTTTTCCTATCGATACTTATCATTCATACTGTAAACAACTTTCAGATTTCGTTTCCTTAATGAGGTTTGATATATAATTTCCTGTTCTGTTGGATAGGCTATGCTGTTTCTGAATTACACCAGTGAGGTTGCTGATTCTTTGAAATCCAAGTACCGTGAAGTTGCTGAACAGTACAAAGGAGAGGGAATAAGTTTCCTAATTGGGGACAGTCAATCCAGTCAAGCTGCCCTAAACGTTTGTATTCTTTTTTTGCTTTGTGTGGCTATTTAAGTTGTCTACTTTGTTCTACATTATGCCTCACATGTTTGATACCTTACTGGTTTGCATCAACAGTATTTTGGACTTAAGGAAGAACAAGTGCCTGTCCTTCTTGTGCAAAAAAATGATAGGTTTAAGTATGTGAATTTCAATGTGGAGGCTGATCAGATTGCCCCTTGGATGAAGGATTACAAGGTCAAACTCGTTCTTGGTGTTCTGAATTCCTTTCTTATTTTTTGCTTTTTGGAATTATATGTTCTTGGTGTTTTGACTCTGAATTTCTAATTGCAGAATGGCAATGTGCCTCAATTCGTTAAGTCGGAACCCATTCCCGAGAGTAACAATGAACCCGTGAAAGTGGTTGTTGCTGATAGTCTCCAGGATATAGTCTTTAAATCTGGAAAGAATGGTATGACATAGTTCACAAATATGATCTTAAGCAAATATGAGCTAGAAATAACTTTAGTTCTCAGTATGTTTGTACGTATACATCATTACATTTCATACTTAAGGCCGAGATCTTATTATGAATTCGTTAATTTCACTTGACGATTACTGATTAGGCAATTAATTACTATCTCATATCGCTTGGTGTGTTGGAAAGAGTTTCTCTTCTAATTCTTGATTTCAAATATTTGAGCCATGAAACTGACCTGTAATGTGAAACCACTAAGAATATTTGCCATTTGATAAGTAACTGGTTCTTCAATCCATTTTTTTTAATGTCTAGTATTTCATTTTGGAGTTTAATCGAAATCTGGCTGAACCTGATCTTGTTGTTTAGTCTATGTTCATTAACTAACTGGCTTGTTTGGTCGGGCAGTTTTACTGGAATTTTATTCTCCATGGTGTGGACACTGCAAAAAACTTGCTCCAACTTTAGAGGAAGTGGCTGTCTCATATGAAAGCGATCCTGAAATCATCATTGCTAAGTTTGTAAGATCCATTACCTTTGAATCTGGAATTTTAATTGCTTGTCCTGTTTGAATTTGTAGCTGATATCTGCAATTTTTTGTTCTTATTTTGAAAAGGGTTATCTGCATATTTGGTCTATGAGACAATTCAAATATATTTGATCAATTATTTATTACCCTTACATTTCTCTGTGGTTATATCTAATCTCTACAAACTTTGGAGGGTCTACTTGGACAAGTTTTGTAACTCAATTCATTAAAATTCGGTTTGATTCATTTCATTTTCCTCTAGGATGCCACCGCGAACGACATTGCAGATGGCGATTTCGATATCCAAGGTTACCCAACTGTGTATTTCAGGTCAGCAAGTGGAAAGCTGGTGGATTACAACGGTGATAGAACCAAGGAAGACATCATAAATTTCATCGAGACAAACCGTGATAGAATCGCCGAGGTAGATTCAAAGCCCAAGGAGGACACAGAGGCAGATTCAAAACCCAAGGACTCAAAGCCTGATTCAGAAGCCAAGGATGAGCTCTAAAAATGGTAAAAACAAAAAGCTCTTCATAGTAAAAACTTTTTTTACAAACATCTGAACTCTTAGTAAAAACTTTATTTTTTTCTTTTAGTTTTAAAAAAAAATTGGCTTGATTGTGGAAATTGTGGTTAGAAATTTAACAAGAAAACAAATAAATTTACCTATAGGTAGATAGTGTTTCAATGATGTAAAATATTGCATGGACTGAGATTGGTGCATCTTTTTATTCTCTGTTGGGTTTTGAATATAGCTGCAAAATGTTTAGCACTCAGAAACATGACACAGAACTCAAGAACTTGTAATAAACATCTGCAGCTTGTGAATCATTGCTTGTTCTTTTTTGTGTAGGAAGTCAGCTTTTTGGTTCATGGAGCAGACAGACCTCGTCAAGAACATGTGGGGTAGGTGGCTGGGCATGTTATGTCAGCTGCTGCTACTCCCATGGAAGTTGACAGAGTATCAGAGTCAGCACAGAGCATGTGATCTCCAAATGTCTCTTTTCCCTTCTTTTTTTGTTATGTTTTGAAAATAAACAATAATATGCGACGCAGGCTCTTTGCTTTTCAGTTAGCTTTTACTTACTATTATCCTACCCGTAGTTAGTGTAACGGTTATGTGACAGCAAAAATATCTGAGTTATGTTTAATTCACAGGCCTAGTTTAGTGTTTTAATTTCTACTGCCCTCTTTATGCCTTTAATAATATATATATATATTACTTCGACATCGCTCAGGACTTGTATTGTGGTTGGCCCAAAAAGTCGTATTCCTACCATAAAAGAATGTCGATTATCTAGTGTGCTAAGTTTCGCCAGAAGCAAGCAAGACGAGGTCGCCCCTCTCCCTATTGGTTGAGCTGTTTTGTCCCTATCTCTAAAGTTTGTAGACAAGACTCGTTCGAAACTTGACTTACGAACTGGTGTAGTACTTGCGGGGCATACCCCTATTCTAAAGGGGTTTATGCACTCCACTCACTGTCTTATAAACGTTAGAGCGGAGGGAAGCCTTCAATTTTTAGGGGGCTTCCCCACTAATTTTTTTTTTTTTTTTTTTTTTTTTACCATAGCTTGTTGGACAATAACCGTGGTAGGAAATGGGTGATTTTTCATATTTTAACGGAGTTTTGTGAGATTTTAATTTTTGTGTTTAAGTAATAAAGTAATAAAATTGCTATTTAAAAAAAAAACAAAAATCTTCTAAATCTTTAAAATTGCTACTGTATCTACTTTCAGCTTTTTTAAAAAAAATATTTATGTAGTAATTTCCAATTCAGGTTGCTATTTTATTCCTACGCTTTTAATATTTTAAAAATAAAAATAACATTAAATATTATATTATTAATTTAGATCAATACAAATTGTTACTCGAATTTCGATATTTTAAAATGGAGAATTGCAATTAAAAAAATTTATAAATTAATAAAATAAGTATATAATATATTATAAATTATACCAAATAACACATAAAAACATAAAAATCAAACTCGAGTTTTCATTCCAATAATTGTTTTCAAATTTTTGTGTTAGGAATTTGATTTTATGGATTCTTTTTAATCCTCTGGCGCTCTTAGTTCCAAAAACTGGAAACTCTTGGTTTTCCGCCATTTTCAGCGCTTGATTACTGAACCCTAGAGACAAAATGGAAATTTCATTTGATAATTTTAATCCGAGTTGTAAACCCTAGATTGATTTACGCTCCAACACATCCCATTTTGGGAGGCACTGATCATCAAACACGATCGGTATACAAGCCATTTTATATTGCAGGAAAGGTGTTCGACGAAATGCTACCTGCCAATATTGCACCATTTCTTATGCTCCACCTTGCAATTCTTTCAGCTTCGGTCGCCTTTCAGATCGCTATTGTCGTTCTTGTTACTATCTGAGTTGTTTCCGCCGTCGACGACATCGGAATCAGTGATTCCGATTCCGATTCCGATTCCGATTTCAATTCCAAATCCAACGGTTTGTTCTTCCTTTATTTCTGCAGAACAGCGAGTGAGGGACTTTTGAAGGTGAGGCTCGAGCTTCTTCACGTCGGAAAGTTGAAGAGGCTTCAAAAGGAATTCCTCTGCCCCTTCTTCCAAACACCTGTAAGTTAAATTGCATTTGTTTGGTAAGTTCATCGATTCATTTTACGATCACTTTGTGAATTAAACTAAAATTTGAATTTTAGAGAAGAAATCGAGTGAGAGAGCATCAATCTTTTTACATGTTGATTCTTGAAGGCTCGTTCTCTGATGACATGACAACAACAGGAATATCTTTCCAGTAAGATCCCTGCCAATTCACGTATCAGGTAAGCAATCATCTTCTAATATTGATATTTTAGCTCTAAGTTTGATATTCAAATTGTGTGTGATTTTTTCAATAATTTTGAGTTCATAGCCAAATTTTAAAATAAAATAAGTTTTTTATAATAAAAAAATCTTAATTTTAAAAATCTAATGGATTTTAGAGGGGAAAAAAATAAAGAATTAAATTATAATGTAACTCTGAGATCCACATGGGTCGGAGAGGGTAACGAAACATTCCTGTTAAGGGGAAATAAACATTCATTGGCGGTAGGCTTGAACAGTTATAAATGGTATAGATATCATGTCGTGTGCCAACAACTAGGCCCCTAAGTGGGTGGATTATGAGATCTCGCATCTGTTAGAGAAGGAAACACCTTCCTTATAATGGTGTGAAAATTGTATTTTAAAACCTTGAGTGGAAGATTGAAAGGAAATACAAAAGGATAATATCGGCCAGCAATGGATAGTAATAATATAAAGGAAGTCCAAAGTAAAATTTAAATAATATTAAAATTTTAAAAGAAAATACAAAAGGATAATATCCGCTAACGGTAAATCGTAATAATATAAAGGAAGTACAAAATAAAATTTAAATAATATAATATTTGACAGTGATGAAATTGGACAGGTACAATAATCTAAAATTTAGAGGTGGAAAAAAAATAAGCATTAATTTGTTGTATGTATGAAAGGGTAGTAGTGGAATTGACCTTGAGTCGTTTGAGTAGATCATAGCCACTCATTCCAGGCATGCAGTAATCTGTCATGATTAGGTTGACTTTGACTTCCTGTGTTTCATGGATATTCAAAATTTAAATAATTCATAAAATAATAATAATAAAAATCAAGGCTTAATCTCCATCAATTCCCGGCAGATAGAACGCTGTTGAAAAACTTGTATTTTTTTTATTTGTATTGTACCTCAAATTTTGAATTAAATAAAAACATATTTGAAGAATAAATAAATAGGTAGTTGAATGGTGAGGATGGCTTTGATTTTAAGGGGAAAATAAAAAATAAATAAAGTATAGTCCAAAGGATAAATTATCCATGCATTTGATTTGATTGGGACAAATGTATATTAATCAACGAAGGTTGAATTGATTGGAGGGATTAATTCATATGAGAACAAATTTGTAAAATAATGGGTCCAAAACCAACAACAAACCTTCGTGGCATTGATGATAACCATTTTGGACTCTAATCATATTCATTCAATCATTTATTCCCCCACTTATAATTAATCTTTTTTTTATTATTATTTTATAACATAAAATTAATTTTTAGGAGAAAAAGATTTAAAAAAATATTTTATTCCCTTAATTTTGTAGGTAAATATTATTTCTGAATTTCAGTGTAAAAAAAATGTTTTTTTTTTCTTAATAAACAAATAAATATATATATATGATAGGTATTAGATATTTTAGCTGAAATTTTAATGCTATCTTATTTTAATGAACATTTCAACGTTATCCTATCTGTTAAGGAAAATAAAATATTCCCTTTGATTGGACGTTAATTAATTTTCAATGGAAAGGACAAAGATAAGACCAAATTAAACGTTGAATTACGAAATTGCCATTGTGTGGAATCAAGTGAAAAATACTTGTTTTTGTCAAATTCTCATATGTTCATTTATTCTATTAACAAAATTAAGAAAATTATTTAAAAAAAAACTCGAAAATAATTAAAATATACTAATAATAATAAAAATTTTAAAAATCAAATTAAATGTGTTAAGAAAAGCTTTAATTAAACATGATTAGTAACAGCTACGCATTTTATAGTATTAATTATGCATCAAATCCCCAAATAATATATATATATATATATATATATATNAAATTATCCATGCATTTGATTTGATTGGGACAAATGTATATTAATCAACGAAGGTTGAATTGATTGGAGGGATTAATTCATATGAGAACAAATTTGTAAAATAATGGGTCCAAAACCAACAACAAACCTTCGTGGCATTGATGATAACCATTTTGGACTCTAATCATATTCATTCAATCATTTATTCCCCCACTTATAATTAATCTTTTTTTTATTATTATTTTATAACATAAAATTAATTTTTAGGAGAAAAAGATTTAAAAAAATATTTTATTCCCTTAATTTTGTAGGTAAATATTATTTCTGAATTTCAGTGTAAAAAAAATGTTTTTTTTTTCTTAATAAACAAATAAATATATATATATGATAGGTATTAGATATTTTAGCTGAAATTTTAATGCTATCTTATTTTAATGAACATTTCAACGTTATCCTATCTGTTAAGGAAAATAAAATATTCCCTTTGATTGGACGTTAATTAATTTTCAATGGAAAGGACAAAGATAAGACCAAATTAAACGTTGAATTACGAAATTGCCATTGTGTGGAATCAAGTGAAAAATACTTGTTTTTGTCAAATTCTCATATGTTCATTTATTCTATTAACAAAATTAAGAAAATTATTTAAAAAAAAACTCGAAAATAATTAAAATATACTAATAATAATAAAAATTTTAAAAATCAAATTAAATGTGTTAAGAAAAGCTTTAATTAAACATGATTAGTAACAGCTACGCATTTTATAGTATTAATTATGCATCAAATCCCCAAATAATATATATATATATATATATATATATATATATATATATATATATATATTTGAAAATATTTGAAAAAATGATAAATAAATAAAGCTCGAAAAAAAACGTTTCAAACGCACAATTTTTCTTTTGAAGAATTATTTAAAATAAATAAATAAAGAAGGAGGAGTTCAAGCAAGCAATCAAGGAGAAGAGAAAGAGAAGGAGCTAAGGGAAGGAGAAAGAGCTGGTCCAGAATAGGGACAAGAAGGGAGAATTCATCTTTCTTACAGGAGGGAGTAAAAGAATAGTGAAACCCGAGGTAAAAATTAAAAGAAAATTGATATCTAACATACCAAACCCTCTCCCACCTGTAAAATTCCAAAATCGCCCCTTGCCTTTCTAATCCAATTTTTTTTTTTTTTTTCTTAAAAGACCAAATTAATAATAAAAGAAATATATCCATATGATTTAGTTTTACCGCGACAATTTTTACCGTTTGACCAGGAACATAGTTGGAAAGGTTAAAAGGTAGGTAAACATTTTTAAACTGTGAGGGTAATAATGCAAAGTTTTGGCAGATTGCCTGCCAAAATTCTCCAAAAAGCCATGCTCGTACTCAACAAAAACTAAACTCTATTTCAATTTTCACCGTTTTTCACCACGTGATTCAAAAAAAATTATTTATTAAAGCGATTTAAAAATATTTCAATTTTATATTTTATAAATAATTATTATGACACAATTTAACATATGTCAATTTTAATTAAAATATATTATAGTAGGCGGACATTTTATTCAAAAGTTAACATAATTTGTGGGCGGTAAAAAACACCTAATTTTCTATACATGTAATTGATTATATTTTAAAAAATAAATGTGATTAATATATTTTAAAAAATGCACGATGATTATTTTATCATTTAAAAATTAAATAATTAAAATAAAGGTGGGCCTGCTCTCTTGGTAAATGGTAGGCCCACATTGGCTTTGTAGTACAAAAGCAATGGTTATTTTTTAAAATTTTATTATTATTATTATTTAAAATTAAAGAAAGTAAAAATCGGTAGTGCCTGCAGTTATGTGCGCTCCTTTTCTCCAGTTTTTTTTTTTTTTTTTAATCATTATTTAATGTTAAAAATTATGGAAGGAACGAGTTCATATAAATAATGGTACGTTTTCCAAAAGAAAAAATTACAGAAAATTAAATTAAATTAAATTAAAAGATATATAAATGAAATCAAAATAAAATTTATAAAAAAAAAAAAATATATCATAATTGACCTCCGATTTATTCTATTCACTACAATAAAATTAATTCCCTTATTACCCCTCTCTATTATGTAGAATAAAATCTATGTTCACCGATGAAACCAATCTTGTTTGGTCAAGAAATCAACGGTCAATGATTCGATTTCTTCACATCTGAAATTACGCTTTTACCCCTTTCTATTATGTGTAAATTTCAAAAGATTTAAGCTTTAAAAAGGAATATTTTTAAGAATATATACTTTTTGTTGAATAAATTAAACGTGTAAAATTTAAGTATGTTTAAGTACGATGGTTCTGCCACAACTCCTTTATATTAAAGAAAAATATAATGCCGATGCATTTAATAAAAACATGATTTTCTTTTTTATGTGATGTGACAAGAGGTATTATTAGTTTTGAGTTCAATTAGGTCACATGTCCTGATATATTAAACGCTTGAGTCAAAATCTTTGAAAATAATTATTGATATTTATTTTTAGTAAATTTCGTCCCTAAATTTTTAATTAGACTTAATGAAGGTAAAAGTTGATACACAAATCTAGATACTGAAAAGTCCTCGGACATAAAAAAACGAGCTAACCCATAGAATTATGGGTCAAGGGTATGCGAGACACAAATCTCTGTAATTGAAAAAGCCACCTCGACCCCAAGACTCGAGTTGGTCCATGTATTGTCATTTCAGGTTCGAGTTCCTCTCAAACTTGAGTTCTAATGATATCGAACCTATTTTAAATTCAAAATTATCCCTATAAATAAAAATAAAAAATTTATAATTGGTTTAATTATATTATCTATTTATAAAGAATTGCTTCCCTAGAAGGTTATTTTTCTATTTTTTTGAAGTATATAATCCATCCTTCATCTTAAAAATTAATATGAAAATTATGTATAAAGAAATGACAACCTCAAATAAAGCAATCAAATTAAAATTGTGTGATATAAAAAATAAAAAATAAAAAATAAAAAAATTATCGGAGTATACTTTGTGATATGTTCCAATTTTGTCTCTGTACTATATAAAAATTTATTTTTATTAATATTAACGGATATATTTTTGTAAATATTGACTTTCGTACAATAATATTAATGTAAACCGACAAGATATCAACTTAATAAAAGACAATTGAATTGAATAGTCAAAACCTATGGCCCAATTTAATTTTTTTTAAATAAAAATAAAATAAATGTAAAAATACAAAACAAAGTATATAATTTTATTATCAACTCTTTTCGAAGATAAGATAGAAATACACGTCTCTGTCTAAATTTTAATGTTTTTTTGTAACACTAAGTAAAACAAGTCAATATCTGACTCAGAGAAATTATGAAAGACACCAATACCAACATAGTGCACCTTTATTTTTGATGGCTCAATCATACCAAATGTTGAGACCATCGGTGATGACTAGAAACGAAAATTGGGACCCAAATAGTACCAAACCCGTGCATGTCCAAATTTCTATATTTGAATCGTGTATGAATAACCGAGAATTAAAATAATATTATAATTTTTGAAAAAAATATTTAATTAATTATATATATATATATATATTATATAATTGAAGGTAAAATAAAATATATTGTAAAAAAGAAAAAGGTGGAGTGTGTAGCCGTCTCACTGAAATGAAAGTGGTGGTCCTATCAGCTTCGATTCGACGCCCTCTCTCACCTCTGTAACACATCATATTCTACCACGTGCACCAAATTCGCCTCCTCCTTTTCTCTAACCTCTTTCCCACTCCCACGTGCTTAAAATCCTCCCTCTCTCTCTCTCTTGCTTCTCCCCCACCGTCCTCCCTCCCTCTTCTACTTTTCCCTCTTTCTCTGCTTCTTCTTCTTCCATTTCTCCTCCGCCGGAATCTCTCGCTCTTTCTCTCCTCCTCTCCATCCGTCGATTTGTTTCTGTGATCGTCACAATGTTCTCTTCTGCAAGACTTTGCTTAATTTTCTTCATCGCGATTCAGAGCTTCTCAGTCTGTTTAATCGACGCGATATTCTCGCCAGTCGGCGGTGATCATGGCGGCTCTTCTCTAATAGGCGCTGGCTGCGGCTTACAAACGGTGCGGAATTCTAATTCGCTGAAGAATCAGAGTGTTGGAACGTTGATGACTCGATTGGAATCTCAGAACTGCGAGGTCTGGACGGAGGCCTGCTCTGAGGCGATCCTGAGTTTGGCGAAGCGGCCGGAGGTTGTCGATTGGTTGAAGAAGGTGAGAAGGATAATCCACGAGAATCCGGAGCTTGCGTTCGAAGAATTCGAAACTAGTCGGTTAGTTCGTGATGAGTTGGACCGGATGGATATTAGCTATGAGTATCCGTTGGCTAAGACTGGCATTCGTGGTTGGATCGGGACTGGCGGACCGCCTTTTGTTGCTCTTAGGGCCGATATGGATGCTCTTCCAATCCAGGTTCTTCTACAAAATCAGTTATCGCGATTATGATTGATTATATGCTTTTGATTACTTTTCGTTTTCTTTTCCACTTGCTTTCACATTTACGACTGATTGATTGCCTTGATGTTTCTCTCTGCCTTGAAATTGAAAACAACATGACTGAAAACGAGAAAAAGAGGAAGAAAACAGAGATTAGAATTTGGAGAAAAGAAAAGAAAAGAAAAGAAACTCTGTTCTTAAAACTATTTCTGGAAATAGGTTCGCGCAATAGTTCTTTCTGTCAAAATTCAGATTGAACTTGTTTTCAAACATTCCATAACTGAATTTCCACCATCTCGCTTCTTCGTTTTACATCTTCTTACACACAACAATTTTTCCAGAAAAAAAAAGTATATCATGTTTTTACTTCTACGCTAATTCTCAGATTCTGTTCAAAATATATCGGTAAATGCCTTTTCGTCAATTTTCTTTTGCCTTCGAATTAGATTTTAGAAACTATAATCATTCTCGAAAACTCATGGAGTTTTCTTTATTAATTTTGCGTCAGTTACTGTCTCAAGGCAAATAATAGTGGTACTGTAATTTTTGGATTTTTGTTCCACAGTCGCTCACTTTACTATTTTTTGTCACGTGTTTAAATCTCTTATTTAATATACATATATTGGTCTAAGTTCTATAAAAAGAATAAGAGCTTTAAATGAAATGGTTTACAAATATGGTATTTTAATTCTTCTTTAGAATAAAGTCAGCACAATGCTTATCCCCATGAATTTTCCGGATAAAGGATAAGTGCAAGTGGTGGGGATGGCATCTGTTGTATCTTCTCACAGGTTGAGGTTGCAGTAGTGGGACATAATATCTATAAAATCTTCTAGGAATACTTACGCTTTTGTAGCAATTGAGTTGTACACAATCAAAATTAACCACGTGAAAGCACTCGATGGAAACCTTCTCATAATTTCTGATGATGTAGATTCAAATTTCTTGATATCTTTACGATTAAATATGAATTTGAGATATTGAGATAGTTTCTCCAATTTCACACACTAAAGATTGCGTTTAGATATTAAATTTGATCTCTACATTTTGATGTTTGTTGTTACTTTCATTAGAACCCTTGAATTTGTAGTGTTTTATTTTACTTAGTTTCTAAGCTGATAAGATCAATTTCTAGATAATATTGTTTATGAGATTGGAAAATGTAAGATGATGGCATTAAAGAATGAGCATAAAAACATGGTGCAGGAAGCTGTGGAATGGGAGCATAAAAGCAGAGTCCCAGGCAAGATGCATGCTTGTGGCCATGATGCTCACGTTACAATGCTCCTTGGTGCTGCCAAGATTTTGAAGGATCGTGAACATCTCTTGAAGGTTTGCCCTTCACACCCCCTTTCTTTTTCTTTTTCTTTTTCTTTTTCTTTTTAAGATTTCTAGAAAATAGAAATTAAACAAAAAACCAAGAAAAAAAAAAAAAATTTTAAAAAGGTTATTAACATAAAATAATTTTAAAGCATTTGTAATAGTTAAAATTCACTCTGTTTTTTGGGATTTTGTTCCCTATGATTTATCTGAAAAACTGTATAAATTAAAGTAGTAACAATAGTAATGTTCTTTTTTTTTTTTTTTTTTTTTTTTGGTAAGGTCAAAGGTTCAATTACTCATATACTACATTTGTTATACTAAAAAAAAATAACTTTAAAATAATGTTGGGTATGAACTCATACCATAAATTTCACTAAAAAAAACACAAATTAAGCAATTTTTTTAGTTCAATTAGGCTAATTGACTTTTATGCAGTTGCAGAAATTTATTAGTAATTAACCATAATAAATACATCAATTTAATAGTCGTGAAGTCTACTGTTATAGTTACAAATAAGAAGTGTCGACTTAGAAACCACTTTACTTTAACCTTTGGCTTTATATGACCCATTAACTTCTTTCAGAAGACTTCTTTTTAACGAAAAATTATTCAATTGGGACCATAATATGTGGCTGTTTTTTAATGGCCCTTGGTTGTGGGTTAAAAGAAAGCTGCATATCGAGAATCATAAGTATTTTTTTCACTTTTGTCTTATACATCCATTATTTATTTATTTATTTTACCTCACTGTTTTGTTGGATGATGAAAGTCTCACATCGGCTAATGAATGATCAATGAGTTTATAATCAAGAAATATTCTTTCCATTGGTACGAGATCTTTTGGGGAAGCCCAAAGCAAAGGCTTAAAGTGGATAATATCATACTATTGTGGAGATCTGTAATTCTATCAGAGTCATGCCCTAAACTTAGTCATGCCGATAGATTGATAAAGTACTTTGTTCGAGGGAGGTGTTAGATGATGAACATTCCCTAATTTAGGGAATGGTCAGGAGTTTATAATCAATTCTATTGGTGTCAAGTGTTGGATGATGAAGCGAGCAATATCTTAAGCTTTAAATTTTGTTCGCAGTAATTTCTTATTCGAAATTCATTCTACTGTTTTACAGGGGACGGTGATTCTGCTGTTTCAGCCGGCTGAGGAGGCTGGCAATGGCGCAAAGAGAATGATCGGAGATGGGGCTTTAAGAGACGTTCAAGCCATTTTTGCAGTTCATGTTTCTCATGAATATCCCACCGCCACTATTGGGTCTCGACCCGGTCCTCTTCTAGCCGGCTGCGGCTTCTTTAAGGCCGTGATTACTGGCAAGATGGGCCGAGCCGGTTCGCCACACCGGTCAGTCGACCCGGTTCTGGCTGCCTCGGCCGCTGTCATCAGCTTGCAGGGGATTGTGTCTCGTGAAGCAAATCCTTTAGACTCGCAGGTGATACTTTATTATTATTATTATTTTGTGATTTTGCTGCTATTGAATTTTTCAAAATTAAATCGTCCGTACGTTGCAATTTTTTGTCTACTCAGGTTGTGTCAGTAACTTCGTTTAATGGAGGGAATAATCTGGATATCATACCGGACACCGTCGTTATTGGTGGTACCTTCAGAGCTTACTCCAACTCAAGTTTCTACCAAGTTCTTCAAAGAATAAAGGAGGTTTGTCCTTAAAATTAGAAAACTTGTCTCTAATTCACACAAAATTACATTTTAGAATTTATTAAACATAACATTTAAATTTCTATCTAACACATCAATTAATTTTAATTTTTTAATCAATATACAAAATTGAAGACAATTTTTAAAGTTTAAAAACAATTTTAAAAGTTTAAAGACAAAATTCATAGCTTTAAAAATAACTTTTAGTTGAGAAAGTCATTTTTCAAAGTTTTTTTTATAAAAAAAATACCCTAAAATTCAATTTAAAATGTTTTTCTTTTTTGGGAGAAATTTTTTTAAAAATATCAGTTTTGAAAATCATCTCAAATTAATTTCGAATCTAAAATAATTTGTGGTCGGGAACGATCCTATCCTACAGGTAATCGTGGAGCAGGCCAGTGTCTACAGATGCTCGGCAATAGTGGACTTCTTCGAAAGAGAGTACACCATATACCCACCAACTGTAAACGACGAAAAGATGTATGAACATGTGAAGAAAGTGGCGATTGATCTACATGGTTCACCTAATTTCAGGGTGGTCCAACCAATGATGGGGGCCGAGGATTTTTCCTTCTACACGCAGTTAGTTCCTGCAGCGTTCTATTACGTAGGAATCAGGAATGAGACTTTAGGCTCCATCCACACAGGTCACTCCCCTTACTTCATGATCGATGAAGACGTCCTACCGATCGGGGCTGCGACTCACGCAACCATCGCTGAGAGGTACCTGTATGAGCATGGAGAATGAGAAGCAACAAGTTTCCGTCTCTTAAAATGCCGTTATCTCCAGGGATGTGATTACCTCCGGCAAGTTTTGGGAGTGTAGTACGTGGGGCCGATATGTTTTAAAGGGAAAGCTGCTTGCGCCCCCGTCCTATTGTAAAGGATTCCGGACGTTGCAGCTACAGCTACACAATATATTTTTGAATTATTTTTTTTAACGTATTTTGTAATGGTTCATGGTTATTATAACCATGTATCCTTTTAACTTAAATCGAACTTCTCAAAAAGCAACGGTAGTGATGAAGGATAGGGTTGATCCGTGAATTACTACTAAAGCCTTGTACGATAACCTATATGTGCTTATTCTCTTACCATTTTTTTTACAATGGTTTTTTTTTTCATATTTCCTAAGAAAACATTGAATTCGAACCCGAAATTTCTTTGATTTTGAAAATGTCTAATCGATACCAAAACCAAAAAACAGCCTGTAAGTTGAAAATAGTGTATAAAGCTTAAATTTCAAAACTCAATCCAAAGTTTGAATAGAATGTGGTTATTACCTTTAAAGAGGATAGAACGCTAGCTTGGTTCGACCCAGATCCACCGCTAGCAGATATTGTCCTCTTTGGGCTTTCCCTTTCGAACTTCCCATCAACGCTTTAAAACGCGTCTGTTAGGGGAAGGTTTCCACACCCTTATAAAGGGTCTCTTATTCTCCTCCACAACCAATATGGGACATCGCAGATTCCATATCATCAATTGCAATTGTGGCCTCCGACGCTAACACATTGACAAACTCAGAATTTAATTAAATTATGAAAACAGAATTTCTAGTAATGCAACAGGATTGATTAGAAAGAGAACTCTCAATTGAAGTTCTAACGACCTAAAATTCTAACCTTTCCCACAGCACAAACATCCAGCTGCTTGTAGAGCAAAATATGAGGATTATATGAGAGACTCCATCATGACCTTTTCTTCGTCAATCATATTGAGAACCCCTCCAGCCTTGTTTATCGAGTATATGCCCGAAACCTAATCGAAAGCGTAAAATTATTTGAAAAGATTACATGTGTGTATAGATGATAGATTATGATGTTCTATTCACTTGCTATCATTTCTGTTATGACAATGCAAACGAAACACTCAATGTATATTAAACACATATATAATCAGATTCCAATTTGTATTCACATACAAGTTTTATTAGCGTCCATTTTCTTTAACACCATCCTTGTCAATTATCAGACATCAAGCTTGCAATAATGATACAATCTTGACAGTGTTTAGAAATTCTAAAAGTGTGATCATACCAAATGCAATCTTGAAAAATAAGATAGAGAAGTCAAGGGTTTTAAATTACAACTTTTATTAAATCATGGTGGCATTTAGTCACCAGCATCAGGCACAAGTGTGGTATCTTATTTGATATTTAGTTTCATAATGTAGAATGTGAGGATGCATAAGAAAATAAGTGAAACAAAGATAATATTTGACAAAAAGAAGGTTAGTTAATAATACCTGATATGCTGCAATGGGAAAAGAAGAATTATTCCGAGAAGCCTTATGGACCCTACAATGAACTTGCATCCCTGTTTAAAGGAAGCGAGAAAAGCATAGTTGGAATTGAAAACAGAAGTAATTTGACCATTCATGAATTAGAAAAAGGAAAAAAAAAAAAACCAAAAGAAGAAGAAGGAGAGGGAAAAAGAGAGCAACAGCAGCAGAATTAAAAGCCATAGTCATGCCAATTGGCTACGCATACATAAACTGTGAAGAAGTAGTTCAAAGACATCCCGCATACTGTTCAATATTCACCCTCTCAAGTGATAAGGTACTGAAAATAAATTCAGCAATATTCAAGATGGATTTGATCCGCATGGGAAGAAAATATAGCATCGGGTATCTTACTGAAACATTAACTTAGCTGCAGGGTCGGTTGATGAGTAAACTTAATTCATCAATAACTAAATGAGTGCACATAGGCAGATTTTGAAAATGAAATTCATTGGATACATTTTAGAGTTAGATTCATTAGACTATACATGTATTAGATTATTCATGAATCACTATAATGATTAGTACATGTATTAGGTATATTCATTATTTAATATTTGGTACATGAATGACCATGGAGGATGTTCCAAAAGGCCTATATAAGGACACTATGTAGAGATTTCAAGATGAACTCAACTTAAGAAGTGAAAACATCTCTTCCTCCAGAAAAAACAAGACAGATTCCCCTCCATAAAATTCTACTATGCTCCAACAGAGTCAAGCATGTAACCGAATCATTTAGGCAAAATAGCTCATTACAATGGACTTACAATTTTTTTTAGCTTTTTAGAGGCAAAAGATGATTCAAACATCTAATAATTCCTTTGCACAGGCTGTCTACATGATCTACACTCATAAGATTGCAAACATTTTAACTCATAGCTTCGTAAATAATCTAGGATTAGACATCATTTCACTTTTCTTTTAATAGCCAGCAGTTCGATATTCTAATAGAACTAAGTAACACAAAGCTAGAACTGCATTTACAAGTTCAGTGGCTAAGAAAAGAAAAAAGGGAGAAAATTGTGAAATAGATGACAAATTACTTTGTTGTGAACGAGAGGATGAAGACATGATAAAAGCCTTTAGCGTCAAGACTCCTAATTGATCCTACCCTACCATTCATCATGTCACTTGGACTGACAACATCTGCTCAAGTAGCACGGGCCTAGTGATCAAATCGAAGTATGCCATAAAAGAAACCGATAAATTTTTGGTAATAGGACATATGGAAAGATGTTGTGTATGAGAGGGGGGAAACTTGTACGGTAAATTATGAATGCCTGTGTATAATATCCCACTCGACAAAGGCAAAGTCCACTCATCTCCTTACAAAATTTATAAGCAACGTAACACACTAATCTTGGAACTCATGTAATCTTGATCAAAGAATAAATATTGGAAGATAGTCATGCATGTTCACATAATTTCAGTACTCTGTACATCGGACTGTGGATCTATAGTATTCAAGGGTTGAATTTAAATAGACAACGACCTCTAAAAATTACCTGGGCGACACTTGTTTGCATAATTGAAGTACAGACTCCATTCGTTATAAGTCCTGGAAAACATGAAATAAACTCTGTAACCATATATACCTACCTACACCCTGATAAATGGTAATTGGTAAATCCTCATCTTTCTCACCGCACAAACATCTAGTTGTCCTCACCTGCAAATCCTAATCTTTAGACCTACATTACCTACAAACTAACTGTTGCCCATGGAAATAACGGCATACCATCATAGACAAGAAATGAATAAAGGTATTATGGTTACAAAGTGTGTACCTTCATGAATGAATAGGGGATATAAAAAATTGCAGGTGACCTTCAGTTACGATGCTCTGGGTGCAGGGGACCTTCAGATACGACGTGGATGACAGCTGAGAGGCTGATGGAAAATTCATCATAAGTAGCGCACACAACTATGATTTGCAAATTTCACCAAGTTTATATAGTAGTTATCTCTAAAAGACAAACTAATTTGTCCGGCAAAACCTACTTGTAATTTTAATTTACGTGAAAACTCAGTTATATCTTCAACACTAACCAGCAAGGAATCACAGGAGTTCCGACTGGCGATGCTGGAGGCGCTTCTGGAACGCAGCCGTCCACGACCGCAGCTTTCCACTCTACATCACTTCATCTAAGCTTCTTCATATGTGCAACGCTCTCATTGCACGCTCTCACAATGAAAAGACAAGGAGAACGCAGAGGAAATTTGAACTTGGCGAAGGTCTTAGCCTAAGATAGGTGCCGCAATCCAAACCATTAATTCCTCGAACACTATTAGGCACATTAAGAACTGTTGAAGCCATAAATAAATTCAAAGTACCACAGAGCTGTAATACCTGCACATACAAGCAGAATAATTCAGAAGCAGCAAAACAATAATGAGACAGCGCACAGAATTAAAGAAAATGACTAACGGCCTGTAACTTAGTATCCGAAAAGAAAATCAATCAAGACGAAGATTCTCAACATCCAAAGCTCAAGAAAGATTATCATCAATATCCGGCAAACAGAACCAATGCAAGTTTAATAATCAAGACAAGGAGGACCGAAAAGATTCAAGAGAGGCCGACGCGAATTTAAGCAGAGAATCGTAAATCCAAACCTGTTTTTCAATCGCAATCAAGAAAAAGAAAAGGAACAAAAATAGAGAGAATCAGAGAGCTCTCACGGTTGAAGTTGAATTGAACGGCGGAAGGATTCTATAGAGTTTCGTGATAATGTTCACTGCTATTGAAATTGATCCAGAACTATGGATATATACCGAAGCTATTCTAACCTTTATCGTTCGCCAGGATACTTGCATAAGTAGCAAAGCTAAACTAAGAAACAAACAAGCTACTATATGAAATTATAAGTACAGAAAATTGCAAAGATATTCGACTACTAGATTCAGAGAGAGGCAGAGGAGGTACCGGAGACTTTATCGGACTAGTAACTGGTTAGGTGTACCGAACAACCAGACAGGATTCAAGAAAGACAGAATGAGTTTGGACTTGAACAAATTCAGGTAGCGTTAGCGGTGAAATACTAAACAGAGGCAAAAGCTACTCACCTGACGCAATGGAAGCCTCGAAATCTCCCAATGTTGAACACTGATGCAGCTTCGCTCGATCGGAATGCAGGCCTTGGAGCGGTTATCGGAGATCTAACACGAACTCCCTGTTAGAATTGGTCAATCCATTAGAATAGCTTGAAGTTAGTCATGCCATAAGAATAGGCTTACTTCGTTAGTTTCCTATGAAATCGGATCTATTAGTTAATCTTTTGCCAATATAAATAGAATATGTCCTCAATAGTGTGAGGCACAGTTTTGCATAAACTTGATATGGTATCAGAGCCGAAATAAGATCCACGAGATCCATAGCCTCTGCTGTTAGACATGTCAATCCCAAACAACACAATGTCTTCTCCGTCGATCAGTCAGGTGATTAGTGTTAAGCTTACACAAGAAAATTATCTACTGTGGTCTACCCAAATCCTTCCCTACTTGCGTAGCCAAAACCTTGTTGGTTTTGTGGATGGATCCATGCCTGCACCAAGCCAGACGATCGCCGTTGAACCAAGTGAAGAAACAGGGAATCGCAAAATTATCATCAACCCTGAGTTCACAGTCTGGTACCCCCAGGACCAGCTGGTACTCAGCCTCATCAACTCATCAGTCACTGAGGAGGTTCTCAGCACGATGGTTGGAATCACCACTGCACGAGAAGCCTGGATTACGCTGGAGCGACAATTTGCTTCCACATCTCGAGCAAGAGCAATGCAGATCCGTATGGAACTCTCTACTATCCAGAAAAAGGACATGACAATTGCTGACTACTTTCGTAAAGTAAAACATCTTGGTGATACACTTGCTGCCATTGGCAAGCGAATAGAGGATGAAGAACTCATCGCCTACATGCTGCAAGGACTTGGTCCAGATTATGATCCTCTAGTCACAAGCATTACAACCAGAACAGATGTATACACTGTCAGCGACGTGTATGCTCACATGCTGAGCTATGAGATGCGGCACTTGCGTAAGGGTACATTTGAGCAACTTTCATCTGCTAACAATGTCAATAGGATATCCATTCGTGGAGGTGCCAATGGAGGTCGAGGTAGTCGCGGTCGTAGTCGTCAGTTAAATAGTGGTCATGGACAATCAAGGCGTACTGTGAACAATCCTGGACGTCAACCATCAAAGACACAAAGCAGCTCAGGCATTGTCTGTCAGATTTGTGGTAAGCCCAATCACGATGCTTTGCAATGCTGGCACAGATTTGATCAGGCATATCAAGCCGAAAATAATCTCAAACAAGCAGCTTTGGCAACAAGTGGATACACTAGTGACACAAACTGGTATGTTGACACTGGAGCCACAGATCATATCACCAATGACCTAGAGAGGCTTACCACCAGAGAACGCTACACTGGCACCGACCAAATTCAGGTTGCAAATGGCGCAGGTTTGTCTATCTCTCATATTGGGAATTCATTAATTTCTGGTTCATCTCTTGTTCTGAAACATATCCTATATGTTCCTAAAATCAATAAGCACCTAATTTCAGTACAAAGACTAGCATCTGATAATAATGCTGTTGTAGAATTTCACCCAAACTATTTTTTGGTTAAGGACCGAGTCACGAAGAAACTCCTGCTCCACGGTAGATGTAAGAATGGCCTATACGTTCTACCGCATAATTTCAGTCAAGCCTTGCTGACAGCCAAACTTTCGAAAGAACAATGGCACAGAAGGCTAGGGCACCCTGCATCTCCAATTACCATTAGAATTCTACAAGATAATAATTTAGCTATAGATACTAATATTCCCTCTTCCTCAATTTGTAATGCTTGTCAATTAGGGAAAGCACATCAATTGCCATTTGGTTCTTCTCAGCATGTATCTACAGCACCCCTTCAATTAATTCACACTGATGTATGGGGTCCATCCATTGCGTCAGTAAATAATTCCAAATATTATGTTTCCTTTGTTGATGATTTTAGTCGTTATGTTTGGATTTACTTTCTGAGATGCAAATCTGATGTTGAGTCTGTGTTCCTTCAATTTCAAAAACATGTTGAAACTATGCTAAATACCAAAATTCGCTCCGTCCAATCAGATTGGGGGGGTGAATACCATCGGTTACACAATTATTTCAAATCCACAGGCATTGAACATCATATCTCCTGTCCTCACACACACCAGCAGAATGGGTTAGTCGAAAGAAAACACAGACACATTGTAGAAACTGGCCTTGCTTTACTCGCTCAAGCCAACATGCCTCTATCCTACTGGGATGAAGCTTTCAACACAGCTTGCTTTCTTATAAATAGAATGCCCAGCCGAACCATACAACAAGACACACCACTTCATAAATTGTTTGGTAAAAGTCCAGACTACTCCATGCTTAGGGTGTTTGGCTGTGCTTGCTGGCCTAATTTAAGGCCTTACAACAACAAGAAACTGAGTTTCAGAACTACTAGATGTATATTCTTGGGTTATAGTTCTTCTCATAAGGGATATAAATGCTTAAATAGAAGTACAGGACGTATTTACATCTCTAGAGACGTGGTTTTCGATGAAAATATTTTTCCTTTTGAAGAATCTAAGCCACCAAACAAAACCACAAATCCACATCATCCTGTTCTACTTCCAGCCTTAGCCAAACTTGCTAGTTTTTACACTGAAAATGCTCTTACAGATATTGAACCAGTTGTTAGTAATTCCCATATGAATGATGGTCAAACTGATAATATTGCTAGTGACAACTTGTCTGGTGTCAGCTTATCTTCTGCAGATAATACAAGAAGTTCAGAGGAAATTGCAGAATATGAAGCTGAGAGCAGTTCGATCAATGCTCAAAACCAAACTCATGAACATGTGTCTGATCAACCAACTGAAGCAGCTAGTCAACATCCAATGCGAACAAGGTTGAGAAATAACATTGTACAAGCTAAACAATTCACTGATGGAACTATCAGATATTCAGAAACCTCAAGAAAATTCGCAAGCGCTGTAACTATCACAACTCCGATCATAGAGACTGCTACTGAACCTCGAAACCTGCAGGAAGCCATGCAACATCCAAGATGGAGAGGAGCAATGAATGATGAGCTCTCAGCGCTAAAACGAAATGCCACTTGGGATCTAGTTCCACCCAAACCTGGAATAAATCTCATTGATAGTAAATGGGTGTATAAAGTGAAAAGAAAAGCAGATGGGTCAGTTGAAAGATTAAAAGCAAGATTAGTTGCCAAAGGATTCAAGCAAAGATTTGGTGTTGATTACACTGATACTTTTAGCCCTGTGATCAAACCGTCAACAATCAGGGTCATTCTTTCGCTAGCAGTAACCAAGGGCTGGAATATGAGACAAGTTGATATCCAAAATGCATTTTTGCATGGAATTCTGAAAGAGGAAGTGTACATGCGACAACCACCAGGATTTCAAGACTCAGCCAAACCAAAGAATTACATATGCAAGCTCAAGAAAGCCCTTTATGGCCTGAAACAAGCCCCAAAAGCTTGGCATTCAAGGTTGACTGGAAAACTTATTGAGTTAGGCTTCAAGGCTTCAGTAGCTGATTCATCTCTTTTTATTCTCAAAAACAGAGAGATAACTATCTATATGCTCATCTATGTTGATGATATAATTATTGTGAGCTCCTCTGATCAAGCAACCGAAAGGTTGATTCAGAAATTGAAAATAGATTTTGCAGTAAAAGATTTGGGTGGTCTTGAGTATTTTCTGGGTATTGAAGTCAAGAAAACACGAGATGGTATCATACTGTCACAGAGACGATATGCCTTAGATTTGTTGAAAAGAGTAAACATGGAAAAATGCAAACCTATGTCTACACCAATGGGTTCTGCTGAAAAATTATTCAGAGAACAAGGAATACCCTTATCAGCTGAAGAACAATTCAAATACAGAAGTACAGTGGGAGCACTACAATATTTGACAATGACTAGGCCTGATTTGGCATTTGCTGTCAATAAAGTGTGTCAATATCTTCATACACCTACTGATGCTCATTGGGGTGCTGTGAAGAGAATTCTTCGTTATGTTAAAGGCACACTAGCATTAGGAGTGAAAATTCAGAAATCAACCATGATGTTGTCGGGGTTTTCTGATGCTGATTGGGCTGGTTGTCCCGATGATCGACGTTCAACTAGCGGCTTTGCTGTATTTCTTGGAGCAAATCTAATCTCATGGAGTTCCAGAAAACAGGCTACAGTGTCAAGATCAAGCACCGAAGCAGAATACAAGGCCATTGCGAATCTTACTGCAGAAATGATTTGGATCAAGTCATTACTGAAGGAACTGGGCGTGTATCAATCAAAGGCTCCTCGCCTCTGGTGTGACAACCTCGGAGCTACATATTTAACTTCAAATCCAGTATTTCATGCTAGAACGAAACATATTGAAGTTGATTTTCATTTTGTTCGAGAACAAGTAGCACGTAAAGCAATGGAAGTTCGGTTCATTTCATCAAGTGATCAAGTAGCTGATATCCTGACAAAACCACTGTCTAAAACTCCTTTTACTACACATTGTAACAATCTCAACATGTACAAGACTTGTTGGGATTGAAGGGGACTGTTAGAATTGGTCAATCCATTAGAATAGCTTGAAGTTAGTCATGCCATAAGAATAGGCTTACTTCGTTAGTTTCCTATGAAATCGGATCTATTAGTTAATCTTTTGCCAATATAAATAGAATATGTCCTCAATAGTGTGAGGCACAGTTTTGCATAAACTTAACACTCCCGACCTTGATGAAGAATTAGCACTTCGAGAATGGAATCATCCTCTAGCAATTGAAACGGGCGTCCCGCCTCAAATTAACTCTAAAACCTAAAGTCGTGTGAGATCTGATACATGGACGAGATTTTCACGAATCAGAAACTCAAATGATGGCGGAAGACATTCGAGCAATGTGGAGAAGAAAGCAAGCCGTAGCAGTGGAACTTACCCGCCGGACTGGAAATGAAGTCTCCAATCCATGCTCCAAAGATCTCTCCAACTCGAGTATTTCTTCTTCTGTTTCTTTATTTCTTTAATATATATATATTTATTTATTTATTTATTTACGGTTTTTAATAAAATTTATACAATACGTCAAAAAAAAAAAAACAAAAAAAAAAACTCTTAAATTTGAATAAAAGTTGTTATGGTCTATTTCATTTTAAACATTTTAAATTTATTTATATTATTTTAAAAAAATATGCCATTAATAATTTAAAATTAAATTATAATAAAGAGTTTAAATTGATTACTTAGGAAAGTTCGTGATTTAAACACTCTTTTGTTATTTATATTTTTTCACCCTTATTTTGGTCAATATATTTTTTTTATTTCAAATCATTTTAAACATTATATTTTCAAAATGTTTATTTTGGTTCATGTATTTTTAAAAAATTATTATTTAATTTTTTATTAAAAAAAAATAAATAATGTAACTTGATTTATTGAAAGAGAAAAAACATGGTTCACTTGCAAACACGAGTATGGTTTTATGAAGGAGAGACTTTTACACGTTGTGGGTCTGCAGGGTTGTAGCCATTGGTTGTTGGTTCGATCGCTGTCACTTATGGGAGGAGCTTGTGTCATGGTTAGTCGTAAAATCATCTAAGAAAAAGGTTCGAATTCCGACTCAACAGTGTTGTGAACTAACGTTAAATAGGGCAGGGGATCAATATGGTTCATTTCTTTTTTGAAATAGTTGGGCTCCACAAACAATAAGACTGGATAGCCATCTCTTCGTCAAATGTTGGCCCAATGGCATTTTGAAGTTATCTTTTATTTATACTTAAATTATTTTTTTTAAAATAAATATCTCTAAAAATTAATGATTTAGATTGAAATAAATTAAGAATCAGGTTGGGTTATATATATTAAATTTTTGGAAAATAAAAAATTTGGTTCGATTTGCGAAATGATATTTTTTTGGTCGGATCTCAAGAATAGGGTTACAATTCAACCCAATCATATTTTACTTAAAATTATTAAAAATGTTTAATTATATTGTGACCCATAAATATTTTATATTTAAATAATTAAAATAACCAATTTTTACTGGAGTCGAGATTGAAATTAGGCTACCACTTCCTTATTACCATTTAGACAATCTCCGAACCACGTTCACAAAATGCCAGTACCATGCAGCTGCTTCTACTATTCAGATGTGAAGAACCACGGGGTGACTGCAATGAGCAGAAATCTCGAAATTTTGAATGAATTTAAGGAATTTTACGAATGTAACTCAATCCAATCCGTGTGCACAAACACTGCATGGTCATTCTTCCCGACATACAAATTTAGTAGATAAAAAAAATGTCATAAATTATTTATAAAAAAGAAGAATCCAATGTGATAAGGCTGCAAAAAGAGTTTATGAAAAGCTCCAATCATATTTGGGAAGAATTTAAACCAAAATTGCTTTTACCTTAAAATAAGGAAAAAGAAAACAGCTTTGATTTTAAGAAATGGACGACTAGCACCATGATGTGTCACGGGTGTCACAATAGCATTTGTGATGGTAGCGGACTTGCGATTGTGCGACACTCATTTTCCAAGGACAAGTGAGCTAAGTCAATTCGTTCTTGCGTCACCTACGACCAAGCGACGTATGCTTGAGCCTCTGGCCTCGATTTTAAGAGAATGTTTTAGAAAACGAGGGCAAAGAGAGATTTTTGAAAGAGACGTTATTATAAGCAAACAAGAGAGAAATAACAACGGCTCACAATATATAACCTTGTGTAAGGAGAAGTTGACAATTAGTCGTATCCCCTTACAGTACATTCTGAGACATTTCATATCTGACAGGTCTAGACATGATATTTCTGAAACGTCATACTTCCTAAAATATAAAAGTAAAATACTAGAATATGAAAAGTCATAAAGGGTTTGGCTTGTCATAAGCATGCGACCATAGGCAACATGCCTTGGACGAGCATGACCGTGACAATGGGCACGCAGATCCGCCGGACCAGTTACTGCTCTGGCGAAGGGCACGACCGGAGATCACCTGCCGGCCACCGACGTGACCCATAAAGTTGAAACAAACAGAACATTTGAATCTCGGATTTTGGTCCTCAAATGATTAAGAAACACATAGTTTCTAGACAAATTGATACCTAAAAATAATCATAGTACTCAGTGGGGCATTAAATTAATTTTTATATCATATATTTAATATATTAAAATTAAATTACAAGTTTATTCCATTATTTTTTAAAAAGTTAAATCCTTTTAGTCTATATTAAAATATTAAATCAGCAATTATTTATATTTCAATTATAAATTTAAATTCATATAAAAATAAACTTATTATTACTATATTCCAACAACAGTCTCTAATATATATTATTTAATTTTTTATTATTCTTTTTTTAAAGCGTAAAAGAATAAATATTGATTTGACTTAAAGTCAATACTTTGGCTTTTCTCCTCCCCCCTTCCTTTTCTTCCCATAACACACTCAGCAATTGATTAATGTGAAATTTGCCACTTTGTCAAACAAGTTAATTAGTTTTTTTTTTTCAAACTTATTTAATTTTTTTAAATAAAGAGATTTTACACGAAAAAGTATTAAGGGTACCGTAAATTCAACCACATTCGATTTGGTGTGATATATCGAGATTTTTTTTTTTTATAAGCTTACCGTGTATAGCCTTCATTTATTGATTTTTGGCTTAACTTCAATCGATATACTTAGTAAATTATTAATTGACTAGCACGTTTGATGTGAATCATTGGTCTATCATACCGATCTAATCGAGCGTGTTTTTGTTCATATTTTTCAAATTTTTTAATTTAGTCTACTATTATTACATTAAAATCGATATTATTGGTTCAATTTTTAAAATTATATTTTTAAAAATCTCATAATTTATTAGATATAAAATTAAAAAATTCATATTAGACCGAAATTATTTGAAAATTTATATGGTAATTTCAAAAGGTTTGAAAGTAATAAATTGTTAAAATTATTTGAAAATTTTATACAAAACTCGAGATTTAATTTAAAACTATTTACACAATCTATCCTTTCACCAATTTAGGGTAAACAAGACACATGGAATCATTCCTGGAAAACGACGTCGTTTTGATCTGGGCCCACCAATGTAAATATTAGGAACTATGAGGACTGGAAAAGAAATAAGGTAGGCCCCAGAAAGTAAATGGAATGAAATCTATGAATATGATTCTTGGATGACCTTATTGAGAAAAGATTGGTTAATAAGATCCTGAATTTATGTACCAATGGGTCCATTTTATTTTTCCTTAATTATCAACATATTTTAATATAAATATAACCAATGCTATAAACTTCTAAATTTTATACTTAATTTTGAAAATTCTCTACCTAATAAATTATTAAACTTTTAATTTTGTATTTAAAATATTTAATAGGTTTTTAAAATATCAGTTGATTTTGTAAATTAATTTATTGGATAAAATTATATTTTATGTTTAATAGTACAACAAAATTTTAATTTTATATTTATTAAATTCAATGAATAATTAAAATTTTAGATAATTATTTGATATAAAATTGAAAATTTTAAAAATGTGGAAGTAAATAGATAAAAATCTTTAGGTAATTTATAATTTAATATATATATTTTTAATTTTATAGGACTATTTTGTTTGAAAAGCAAGAGAGCTGCACGGAATAGAATAATGAGAAGGAAAAAGAATGCTCAAATCCAACCATTGAGATTGATCCACGTCAGATATCCAATTACTGGCTGACAGACTATGATTGACGAACAACACATGGGAACAGTAACACGTGGCAGACAATTAAAATTTTAATTTTATTATTATTATTATTTTCCTGCCGATTCGAAAAAGGAAAAAAAAAAATAATTAATAATAATAATAAAGAGCAACGGAAGGAAACTGTGGGGCCCACCAAAGATCTTGCAAAGTGGACCCCACCAGAGATTTTTCATAAGAGAGAAAACCAAATTCGTGAAGAAATTGCAACATAGGGTAAGAGTGAGGTGGAGTGGGCCCCACTCCCTCTCCAAAATTTCCTTTATTTATTCAGGTAGATCCCTTCCACGCGCTGTCTCTGTAATAGGTGTCATAATATACATATATTTATTTATTTATTTATAATTATTGTATTATATATTCAATAATTAATTAAATAAATAAATAATAATACATTATTTCTCTTTGCCATTTAAGTGCTTAATATTCTAATAATTACGCTGTGTGTAACCAAATTTGTCTTTTCAAAATATATATATATAATGGTATGATATTTTCTATTTTGAGTATAAGTAATTATAAATTCATGATGTTCCATTAAATTAACCAAGGTGAGACTCACTCTCAATAATCAAGTTATTTTTATGAATAATTTAAATTATTTTAGGCAATGAATTTAAAAAATGGGTATTGCTTGTAGCTTAAGCAATCAATTACAATAATGGGGGAAGGGTAAGGGGCTTGGTAGGTATATAATTTTGGCATGCAATTCAAGTAAAACCCTTCTAGAATTTTCTTAAATAGACGAGTTTTTAAAGGCTATATTGATATTATTCGGATTTTGTTCCAGATTTCATAACTTCAGGGAAGATTTTTTTTTCTGACAAATTAAAAAAAAAAAAAAAATCAGAGAAATAAATATAGAAATTTGAAGAAACCAAATCGTATTGATTTCACACGTGGCGAAGTTATTACTTATTAAAGCATCCAATTCAAGATAAATAGTATTTAAATAATAATTTTTTTCGATATTTCAATAAAATTGATATCGACATTAATTAGAAATTAAAAAAAGAGGGAGAGCCCTAGGAGAAATGGAGGGGAGGGTCCAATTCAATGATGGTGTGATTAGTTAAGTACTGTGTTCTAAATTGTAACTAATATGAGAAAGGTGTTTAATTAATTGGATAAAATCCAATTAACACCCAAAATCAACTCTTTTAATTTCCATCATAATCATGATTTTTTTTTTTTTTTAATTGGCAATCAAACAAAATATTAATGAAGAAAGTAAAGGGGAAAAGGAAAAGAGTGGAAAGAAAAAGATAAGTGGATGTTGTACCAATGGGGTATGGAGAATCTAGACACAGATCTTCCAATATTGATTAAATTTTTCACTTTAAACTTTAAAATGCGTATATTAGAGAGAAGTTTACACATTCTTATAAAAAATGAGGTTTCCAGATCTTATAAGGAAGTGGAGTGCATTCTAAGATTTCAGACTGTGGTTGGACAAAACTGAGTGGACGGATGAACCTAATTTGTAACGGCTTAAGCCCACCGCTAGTAGATATTGTCCTTAAATACGTATGCTAGAGAAAGGTTTCCACACCCTTATAAAGAGTGTTTCATTATCCTCCCCAACCGACGTGAGATCTCATAATCCACCCCCTTCAAGGTTCAGTGTTCTTACTGTCACTCGTTCCTTTCTCACCAAATCCACCACCCCATTGGTGCTAGCACACCTTCTTGTGTCTATCCCTTCAAGGAACAGAACATCGCCTAGTGTCTGACTCTGATACTATTTGTAATGCCCCAAGCCCACCGTTAGAAGATAACCATTTTTGGGTTTCCTTTTAAGATTTTCACACCCTTAGAGGATTTGAAATACCCGGCCCCGTGCCCCACCACGAGCACGACGCACACGTCATTCATCTACATCTAGAACTATTTGGTTAGGTTCTCTCTCTTGAGTGGGTGCATAAAAGCTGCAATCTTAGCAGACCCACCACCCTGATCCCATTCATTTCTTCTCTACCTCTGAAAACACAATGGAGTTAATGAAAGCAGGAGACGTAGAAGAAGAAGAAGAAGAAGAAGAAGAAGAAGAAGTAGTGCAGCAGCAGCAGCAGCAGCAGCAGCAGCATTTCCACGTGCTGGCAGTGGACGACAGCCTACTAGAAAGAAAGGTTCTGGAAAAGCTGCTAACAATTTCTTCTTCATGCGAAGGTAAGAAATCCAATCCATATCTAAATTCACATACTTTCTTATATAAACCATTTTATAATACAATCCAATGCCCAGCAGTGACCTGCGTGGACTCTGGAGATAAGGCTCTAAGGTATCTGGGCTTGCTTGATGACCTTGACAACTTTTCTTCTCCATTTTCTCCCCCACGTCTCTCCCAACAACAGGTAATTTTAATTAATTTTATTTATTTTTTCTATTATAGCCTTTAAACAAAAATTATTAGATTTTAGAACATTAAAATAATAATAATAATAATAATAATAATAATAATAATAAATTAGTTCAAAAGCGTTCTATCTATGTATGTTATATAGTCTACATTACTTATGTATGTTATATAGTCTACCTAAAATATTATTATATTTCAAACTTTACGTAACGCTTCATGTTTATAATTTTAAATTTGGAGATCCCATATCAGTTGAAGACGGAAACGAAATATTCATTATATAGATGTGGAAACCTCTCTCTGATAGATGCATTTTTAAAACTGTGAGGCTGACATTGATATGTAACGAGTTAAGACGGGCAATATTTGCCAGTGGTTGGTTTGGATTGTTACAAATGGTATCAGAGTTAGTCACCGGACGATACGAGATACTGGTTGGAGTAAGCATAGACCCTCTCTCTAGCAAACGCGTTTTAAAATCGTAGAGCTGACGACGATACGTAACGGGTCAAAGCGGACAATATCTACTGGTGATGGGCTTGGACACTTACGAGACTTTATAGTTTTGGTATTTCTCGACATCTCCTCTAATATAACTGTGGTATTTACTTGTCTTGAACTGTTTCTGTGATTGAAAATTATACTCATAAGCCAACACGAGATGCTTTTTAGAAATTTACTCAATATAGAACTACACCAAGCATAACACGTTTAACTTTAAAGTTATTAGGATTAAATTATCGAAAAATAAATTAGAGCTAGTTGGTATAGATAACAACAATCAATTATTTTAAATGTTTTTTATTTAACATCACTCCAGTCATGTGGCTACATAAAAAATATATAAATTTTATCTAATAAAATTAAGATAGATAATATTATATTTAAAAAAATTACAAAAAGTTAAGAGATTAAATAGGCATCAATCATAAACCTATGTATTTTAGCATAATAATTATAAAAAAAAAAATTATTAAAAAATATTTTCTCGTGATAATATAAATCTTGGATATAAGACGTGATAAACAAAAAATCTTTTATACCATTTTTAAATTATATTAAAATTAGAGGGACTAAATTTAAATATTTAAATATTTTAATGGCTAAAACCGTAAAGTTGTTGGGCGGTGGAGGACGGTGAGTGATTGAAAAATAGACCATAGTGGCTCTTAGTGAACAGGATGTCACCCACACCCATCAATCCCATTTAATATCGATAGTTACGTTAAAATTTATGAAAATTCCCATGAAAATCTAATTGGACATCTTTGATAGTACAACCACCAAACTAACTTAACCTAATTAATTCAACCATATTATTGATTAAATTATAATTTTAAACTCCACATAATTTAGTTTATAAACTTTTTAATATATAGTAATATAGTTTAATATTTATAATGACTTAGATTTTACTATAAAAATATCATCATAAGTTAATGAATATTTTTTAGTCGATAAACTATGTCTAAAATAATTGTATTTATAAAATTATAGAGATTGAGTTGTTGCAAAATAAAATTTAATACTACAATAAGATTTTTCATTATAAAAATTAAAATGTTTAAAAGAAAATTAATTTATATAGACTAAATATAAAATTTATAGATTAAAATTTTATTTTCGAAATAGAAGAATTAAAATTTGTAAATTAAATCATTCTGGAAAGTCTTTTAAAAATAATAATCTAATCTACAAATTTTTATATTAGCACTTTTTTTTCACAATAAAAAAATTTAAAATACAGCAAGTATTAATAAATAATTATTTAAAACTTAATAAAATCAGGATGCCTTCATTTATTCTAGCAAGTCGCTTTCTAAATAATTTATTCCATTCGGGATTAAATTTATAATTTAATCTTTTTATATATAATTAATTATGTAGGGATATAAGAGACCATTGATTAATTTAATTGTATTGAGAATAATTTAATCATATACACGTATTTAAAAAAATAAAATTATGGAAATCACACTTAATTTATAATAACTCATATATATATATATATATATAAAGCGCAAGAATAATTCAGAGGTTATCCACCTCTTGTCAATCATTATTAAATTTTCGATCCAATGATTTGATTTAATATATTTAACATTTTTATTATTATTGTGAAGAGAGCGATGAGTCATCACTCCCACCGACATGTAAAAAATAAATTAAATATCTAAATTTGGAACTAAAAAATGAAAATGATAAAGCTGAAAATAAGCCCAAAAAATAACTTGAAAGAAAAGAAAAACTAAGCCAATAATTATTGTAAAGGATGAAAAATCAATATTAATTAAATGAGAGGATTTTAAACCATTAAATTATTATTTAATTATTCGTTGTCTTTTATTTATTTATTTATTTATTTATTTATTTTTTGGTTAAAAAGTAGTGGTTATTATTTCTATTTTTTTTTAAACCTTAAAAAAAAAATAATGCAAATTATAATTTATTTTTATGATATTAAAGTACCAATTCAATCATTTAGCTCAACCACTTTATATAAAGCTTGCAAATTTATTAATCAATTTTAAAGTTTAAAAACATATAAAAATATTTATAATTTGTACATTAAATAATGAAATTTAAACTGAAGGTAAAATTGTAATATTTATTTAAAGTTAAAATTTATTTATTTATTTATTATTATTATTATTATTTTGCGAACTAAAAAAACAGTAAGATAAATTAAAGAAAAAGGTAATTGGGTTGGGTGTAAAATCAACATTAATGGGAGTGTCGGGGTCTCTCCATCTGAGGGTACTACAATTGCCATGCCCCATATGATGGGGCGCCACAATTTGGGACTCTCCCTATTTATATTCATTTCCAACCAACTATTATTATTATTTTTCCTATATATATATATATATATATATATATATTCTTAATTTCTTCTATATTTCTTTATTTTAAAATCGGTTTTCAATTACATTACATTTTGAAATCGTGAGATTTAATTTATCTTAAATGATATATTTTATTAATTTTAATAGTGCATTTTCTTTGTTTTTAATTGTGTAAAAATTAATTCAGAATAATATTAGGTTACAAATCAACGATTTATTTTTTGTTGTTTAATTTTTTTTTTTATAATTTATTATGAAAATATCAACATACGAAGAAAAATCTACACAGAAAAAAAAAACCAATAATATTTAATTAATATGTCTATTTTTTTTCACCTGATTTAATTTTATTTATTGCTTTAGTTATTTAAAGAAACGAACATAATCTAAGATATAAATGGCCCAAATATTGCAAGCTTCAAATATTTACGTATTATATAATTTACTAAAGTAGTAGATAACATGAAGGGCATTTGGTCTAGTGGTATGATTCTCGCTTTGGGTGCGAGAGGTCCCGAGTTCGATTCTCGGAATGCCCCTTCTTTTGAAAATTACAAGCTTTTTTTTAATAATATTTTCCCTCTTGGAAATGGGCTGATTTCAGGCCCAATCTTTAGTGATAAGGCCCATTTGGTTCGTCACAAACTCGGCCCAGCTTCACGAATGAGTATTTTGGAGTGCATATATTTGTGTCGGATTTTTAAATCTAATAAATATTAAAACGACTACTTAGTTTGAATTTGTCGTATTTTTTAAAAATAAATTTCTACTTATCAATTATTTTACTTAAATTTCATTGGATGAAATTAGATTTTATCAATTATTATAATTAATTACGGCAAGAGTGAGTTTAACTTAACTCATATATCCTTATGCAATATATTCCTTTATATATGGCCAACAACTTTTTATTTTTTATTTTTATTATTATTTATTTATTATCTTGCTTATTATTAGTCTGTCTAGTACTTTTTGATAGGGACCACCCAAAGGTCTCTCATAGGATTGAGTTATACAGCGCTTTTAAGTGTTACCTAGGTTTGGACCTTACTTTTTGTAAGTTGATGTTCATAAGTACACGTGTCATTACCTCATTGGTCAAAGGTCCGAGAGATCCTATAGCTTTGTGAGATGTTGAAATTAAAAGAAAAAAAAAAATTATTATCCAATAAGAAAACAATAAATGGTAAAATTAATTTACAAATAAACCCAAAATTTTAAAATGAGGTATATTTAGTTCTCAAACCTTTAAAATTATAAATTTAGTCTTGAAATTATAAAATTTAAATTACGTACACTATCTAATTATTTTCTAGAAATTTTAAATTTATAAAAATTTATAGACACGACATAAAATTAAAAAATATATTAGATAAAAATAGAAATTATTATAAAAAAAAAAAGTCTATATTTGTAATTTATTATTACTTTATTATTTTTAAAATTATAAATTTAATTTCAAAATTTTCTTTTGAAGTTTTAAAATTCACTACATTCGTGAAAATAATTATCAGATATAAAATTTAAATTGGTAATTATAAATTTAAAAATTTAAAAGTATATTAGATGTTTTTTAAAATTGATAGAAAAATAGACAAATTTCCGGAAGGGGTATAATTGTAATTTACTAAAGTAATAATATGAATAAAAAACTAGAGTTTGTGACCCATTGAAACGCTGCGTTGTTTGTTTTCCCAATCCCAATAGCCTCCTTTTTCCATATTTATAAATTCACTTTGTATCCGAAACTAAATAACCCAACTCCCACTCTCTTCTCTTCATATAATTTCTTCTGTTATTCGTGTTCTTCATTCCGCTCTCTGGTTTTCACGCTACTGGACCGTACTTGATCTGCCATGGCCATGGATACTCTCTACGAATACCAGATATGGCAACCTGAAGAAGGTGAAGATGATATTAATTTTGCCATTTCCAATTCTCACTTGCTTCCCTGTGACTGTTTCCTTTTTCACCTTCGCTTTCGCCATGTTCTTCAGTCAAATCACTCTCAAGAATTTCACACTCTCCTAAATTCCTCCCTATCTTCGTCCTTGATACCTTGCGATGTCTTTCTCGCTAGTGGCTCCAGTATCTTGATTGCTGTTTTCTCCGACACTGGCGTCGCGCAAGACTTCTTGGATGCGGCAGTACCGGAGGTTCTGTCCGTTGCGGCTGATATCGTTTGCAATCCTCTTAATGATGGCCGTCGCATATTTCCGTTGGCGGTGTCTGTTTTAGTCGTTTCGCTGTACAATGAACGCGAGGAAATTGGGCGAGTTTTGCGGGAATCATCAGAGCAAGCGTTTAAAGCGTCGCCGGCGTGTGCGTCGGCTATCGAAGGTTTGAAGAACGTGGAGATTGATGTCCGTGGAGAGCTGTTGATCGGAGAATGCAGAATATGTTTGGATGAATTGATGAACGGAATGGAAGTTACGCAATTGCCGTGCGATCATTTTTACCACAGAGAGTGTATCGTCAAATGGCTAGAGACGAGTCATTTGTGCCCGTTGTGCCGCTACGCAATGCCATTGAGCTGATTGGATAGAATTTGCAGGTATCAATGATCGTACATGATGAAATTGAATTTACCACGGGAAGGCATGGTCAGATTTTGATTGAGAATTGAATTTGATTCTGCATTTTTTTCTAATTGAGCAAAATTGTTGAACCCTAGCTGGTAACGACCTGTTATCTACCAGAATCGTAATGGTAGAAGAGATGCACATGAATACTACACAGATTTCATCTTCAATTATTAGCAGAAATTAAATATAAGTTTGAAATTCATTAGCGCTATGGCTACTACACATGATACATCTCACTTGTTCTACTCCTATGTGATAGTTCCCTGTCTATGGTCCACTGAATTTTTTGCTTATTACCCTGTCCCGGTTCCATTGTCTGGTCTATCGTTGAAGTTGTAACAACAAAATTTGTTAAAATATTTTGGAATTCTTATTGAACTTGTTATTCAATTTACTGCAGGAAGCTAACCATACAGTGTATAATTATCGCTTGTTGAGTACTAGGAAGACATGAATTGACTGAAGACGAAGAACCAGACTAGTTTTTGTTTATTTTCAACTTAGCTGATGTAGAGGAGCAAGAAAATAAGGTGGACTGGTTCTTGAAACTCCATTGACCATGAAACACTGAGAATCTAACAGATAGCAGGATGTGACATAGAAGTTCATTACGAAGGTTGACTATGATATTAGGATGCTGATGAAACCTTGGGGTCGCCACTCTATATCTTCATCTGTGTTTTGATGGGGCAAATCCAACCAGAATGGCAACCATCTTTATGGCGCAAAAGGGGGTCAATATCTTTATTTTTGGACAAGCTTTGGCCAAGGGAAATTTGCAGATAGCCAGATAGTGGCTGGAAGAGAGAAACATAGAGACAAGGAAGGTGGAATATGTCTCTTTGCGCACTCCAGCAGAAATGCCTATGCCAATACATCGCTAGCCCCGAGGTGAGTTCATATCATTTGTGTCTTGTGAAGCAAAATATTAAGAACAAGTCTTTATTTCCATTACTCTGATAATAGCCAAGGTAGTTGATCACATATTTGAAGTAGATTTTTGGCTTCTGTTCAACGAGAGTAAATCCTAGTTACTTGATGGGAACTAAATCGGTTAGGAAATGTTGGCCTTAGGCCTCGTACTTATAAATCCATGATCATTCCTAAATTAGCCAATGTGAGACTCCCTCCTAACAATCCTGAGATGCCTATGGAACCTTCGAGTAGTCTCTCCCCTTAATCGAGGCTTGACAGTACACCCTTTATCTACCTTCAAGACTCTTACATTTTGCTCGAAATTTCAAATCTTTGCCATTATAGATAGAAAGGCCTCCACATTCATCATATTTGATGTCAAGATTTTGCAGACTAGTGAGTTTGTAGCTTCTTTTCTATGTCATTTATCAGATCATCTTCCTCCATTAGTTATTTCAAACTTGCAGATTTTGTAAAAATTTTGAGATTAAAACACAACTATTATAAAATATTTCCTATTTTAAAATTTTAGTAGTAAATTAGAATTTAAAAGGTTTCATGAGCAAACCCTTTTATTCTCTTTTAAGAGAACCTTCAGATCGACTTTATCAATATGATCTGACAATATTTACGCGATTCTAAGATCAATAATTGCTTGACATACATTTAAGATCGTATTTTGGTCATATCTCTCATCGTGGTAGTTGTTATCATAGGTTCAGATAGTCCTTTCAACAATTCTTATTAGAGGAAAGTTTTGAAGTATTATGACTTCTAACACTTATTTTGAAGTATTACTTCAAAAAGATTTGAAGGAACTATAACTTTAGGCGTTTCCTTTATTTGACCATTTTTTTAAAATTAGGATTAAACTTTTTAGGGAAGAAAGTGCCGAGTAAAAGAAGGGGTTAAAACGGGTGACCGGCAACTTATATTATTCGACCATTTTTTAAGACTTAAAAGAACGGGTTAAAACGGGCGACCGGCTGCACAAGTTTGACGGAATGGAACCCCTCCGAAACCTCCAGACTCTCCTGTAACTGATGAAATCGCATCTTCCCTCCCAATAAATAAACCCATTGTCTCTCAAAAATCGCTGGAAGAAAACAAAATGTTCTTCTTCTTCGTCGGGGGTTTAGAGCAACAAGTTCGCCAGCTCCTCAAATCCGGCGCCGGCCGGTGCATAAACTGCAACTCGCCGGCCGATCTCGTTAACTACGAGAAAGTTCTGAAGCTCTTCTTTGTTCCGGTGTGGCGGTGGCCGGGAAAAGAGCCACTGATGCACTGCAACAACTGTAACCTCTTTTTCCCTCGGTCGCTCTCCGCCCTCAATTTCCGATCAATCGACGCCGCCAGCCGCTCTTTCAAGGACCCTTCGTTGCCGTTCATGTAACAAAGTAGTGGAGCCCAACTTCAGTTTCTGCCCTTTCTGTGGTTCTTCCTTGTAAATTTCAGAAGTAGCTGCTTCTTGTTTACTTCTGCTTCAAATGATTTGAATTATCATATAGCCTCGTCTGTTAGTAATCAAAATGGTGTCTGATTCTGTAATTTGTTCTTGAAAACTGCTACTTCTGAATGAGAAATTGCTGGAATCAATATGAAGATCGAAGATTGAGAACGAAAACCTTTATTATCAACCGTACAATTTCTTCGTGTTGAAGATGCACAGAACAAAGCATACTCGTATACTTTTACAAGCCTAAAACAATGACCCTTGGGGGTGGGGGGCTCGGGAGAAGCAAACCGAAAGCAAAGCAGAAGCACTTAAAAGCCAAGCCAATCAAATTGATATAGCAATCTCTAAATTACGTGGGGATTCTCCTCTGCTTTCATATGATTTTCTTCTTACAGCTTCTGCAGAGTCCAATTGAGAGCGTTGTTTTCAAAAGTGGAAGCTGAAGGGAGGGAGGGATGGAGGGATGGAGGGTAGGTTGGTATTGTCTCAGCCAGCAATTTTAAGCTTTGAAAAAGATGGGGATTTGTGTTTATGGGGTTCTAAGAAGTGTTGAAGTTAACTAAGTTTGAATACTCTGTTCAATTTGATTTGCTGAAGGGTAATTGTTTTGCTCCTTCCTCTACTGCATTTCTCCATACCCTATATCTTACGCCAAGCTTATCATAAGAAACTGGCATGTTCCAAATATTTGCTCCGTTCAGCATTCTTTCTTGCTGACCAATAACGAGCCTCAAGTCCTCATTCAACACCTGCATGAACAGCAAAAAGAAAGAATCCCTCTTTTAGAATACGATCATGAATAGCAATAAAACTGTTCTGGGTCTGTTGGGATGAGAATTTTACCTGTTCTGCAAAATGTCTCCAGAGATAGTGCATGAAGGGAATATTCTTCAACACAGGAGCAAAATCCAGTGACATTCTGTACAGGAGTCTTGTCTTCTGTCTTGTTGAAGGCAAGCACACATGGAGTTGATGAAGATGTGTTGAGCATTCTCTGGTACTTTGACCTTCTAGTTTTCCTGGCTTGGAGATCCCTATAGTAGATAGCACCATACAAGGTGGTCGAAACTCCATGTCGATCGGGTAAGGGTCCCAGTATCCTTGGAGCCCAGATGCAGGGGTTAAAAATTTCACCAAGCTGCGAGTTGGATAGAGTAGAGATTAAAGATCAGTTTTTAAGACTTTTTTAACTCATAACTTGAGTTCCATAGTTATGATATTGACCAAATTGTACCTGGGTACGCTCCATCCTTTTGCAAAAGTGGAAGTATGAGTAAAAGGTGCATGAGCAAGATCCAGAAGGTTATCTAGCAGTAATCCATGCTCCACTGGGATTTCAATGACGAGCTGCCATATGCACATACAGTTTAGCTGAAGAAGACTTCATGCACATTCATCATTTATAACTCAACCGCTATGATAATTACCTCAGCATGGATTTGAAAACCAGGAGGAGGTTGTAGAGAAGGAAGATTGGCTGCTGGAGGATCATTACCAGGCCAAACCCAGATCATTCCTTCTTTTTCGAAACATGGCAAAGACTTTATTTTCACATTTTGTAGTCGCGTTGATGGCATTTTCTCACATTTTCCGTCTGTTGAGTATTCCCAACCTGATATTTCAACGAATGAGATTTCTGTTTTTATTAAGCCAGGCTTTTGAGTTTCCTGAGTATGTTCCTTTTAGTAAGACTAACCATGGTAAGGACACTGAACTCGTCCGTCGTTGACAGAACCGAGGTGAAGAGGGCATGCCCTATGTGCACAAGTGTTTCGTATGCATCCAGGATTGCCATCCTTTCCACGGAAAAGAACCCATGGTTCTTCAAAACAATCAAATGGGACCTGAAATAGATGATGAATTAGTAAGAGGACACCCAAAGTAAGTTGAATTCAAAAGGTATTGGATGAGCCGATATGAAGGATTATCCTACCATTGTGTCATCTTTCAGATCACTGGAGAAAGCAACAGGATACCAGAAGTTCTTCAAGCGGGGATGATACGGTTGGGTCGGTCCTGATACGTTCAAGCTTTTCTTTGGCGATCTTCTATTTACAGAATCATGAGATTGTGTCGAAGTACCGGGCGAGGTAGATGGGGTATCCAATTCCGCTGTGTTTCTGTCTTGTAACAGCCTATCATGCACCAATTCTTCCATGTAAGCTAGTTTATCTAACGCAGTGGCAACCCGTGCTTCAGATATATGAACCTGTTTATGTTGGTTCATGAGTGCTCAAACATGATAATGGTAGAAATTGGACAAGAATTGACAAGAAACTTTACATACCTGTCTGTGAGCTTCTGCCAATTCGTCCTGTAATCCAGCAAGCTCCTTCTTCATTGTTCCAATAGACTTATAGTCACGAGCTAGAGGATTTAGAACTTCCACAACCTAAAGCAATATTTAAGCCACAAACATTCAGAACAAAACATGTTTCAAATAGAAAGATCAACCTAAAGGTAATTTTATGGAAGATAAACCAACTGCATGAACAAGAAAATGAAGTAGTAGAATGAGATTGGAGGAACCTTTTCATGGAGAAGCATGATTGTAAGAACATCTTGCCGAGCTCGCCAATCACAGTATTGAATGTCATATCTAGCCACTTCCAGAGCTTGATTAACATCTAAGAACTTCCCTTTACATTGAGGAACCTTTGTCCTTGGATCTTCCACGTCAAATAGCGTTTCCCAACCACTCTTCCTCTCTATAGCTCCTTCCTCTCCAAACACAGCAAACACTCTAAATCCTCCTTTCGCACTCTGAAATCCAACACTCCACAATATCAAACCATAACATTCAAAGTGGAACGAAAATTTAGAACCTCAGGGCCAATCGTTTATCAGAGTTTAACACAACAATGCATCAAACATCTGTTAATCCACATATTTTGCCCTATGGTTAGTTATAGAAAGCGATCAAATCGTTTAATCCATCTCATTACTCGCTTAGAAGCTCCTACTACAGCAACTAAAGAAACTCACAAGTACGAACAGAGGAAGCGGCCAAGTTTGGTAATCAAAAGCACTACGAAAACTAAGCTCCATGAAACCAATTAGCAGAAAAATGCACGTCGAAATGACCAAATGGACTCTCAATCGACAACCAGATATCAAAAACAAATTGAGGAACGTTCAAAGATAAGAACCACGCACCTTCCTAAAATTGAGCTTCGGAGATTTAGAAATATAGATCGGCAACGATAGAGCTGCAGCCGTTGCTACGACGGTCATCGCGTTTGAACTGTGAAGCTGAGAGAGAGAGAGAGAGGGAGAGAGAGAGGGCTGAGAGAGAGAGAGAGAGAGAGAGCGAAATGAAAATTCTTGTGAGAGAGATATCATTTTGGGGATTTTAGCGATAAGAGGCGGTTGTACTCCGCGATCTCAGCTGGCCTTCCAAGGTCTGCCACGTGGAAAATAGTGGGCACAATTTTATTACACGTGGCATACTTAACCTCCACATGCTTCTTTTTTGTGAGAGCGAGTATCTTCCCCGAGTGGGCCCCCGACATCCTGCCAGCTCGGATTGCAAAGATATCCTATCTCTTCCTCAATTTCTCTAATCTATTTCCAATTCCAACTTCGTGGGTTTCTTTCGGTTGGTGCACCTGTCGAGTACGTAAGTTTGGTCACCGTCAAATCTGGTCCATCCATCTGTGCCGATCTCGATATCGTCTAGCTCATCTTAAAACTATTTTGTTTTTCTTTTTTTGTTATAAATTAGTTTAAAAATAATAATTAGATATAAATTAAATAACAAAAAAAAAAAAAAGGTAAGAGAAGAAATTTATTTATGCTCCTAAATTTTAATTGTATTAATTTAAATTTTATTAATTAGATTAATTTGTATTAATTAAACTCTAAATCCTTGAAAATTGGACAGAAAATAAATGGGCCGAACAAATAGCCCAACCTTCGGAATCGGGTCACCGTTTACCGTGGGGACCGGTACCCGGTCTTCCTGTTTATGTCAATTCTCGTTTTCACCAGAAGATACAGAACAGGCGATTGAGCTCCATAGCGAATTAATGGCGGGGAGGACGATGTTGAAGGAGAAGAGCAGGGCAGGAAGCTTCTTCTCCGCGACATTAGTGCTTTGGACAGTCTCTCTTTGGTTCGAAATTCTGTTCGACAGGCGCTTCGAGCTGCTCTACCTCGTATTCGGAGCCCTGTTCTACCAATCCGCCAATTCGGCCATTCGATTTCTTATTTCTAAGGAACCTCTCGTAGTCAACACCGCCGTCTCTCTCCTTCACTCTATTATCACTTCTGCTTCAGGTTCTGTGCCTACTCTTTTACCCTTTGTTGCTTGTTTTCCCTCCTACTTCTCTGTGAGTGAAATCATGCCTTCAGTTGTTGTTTTTCGTCATACATGATTGCCTTCCTTATTTACTGTTTGATTCTTTGTTTGGGGGATACTTCTTTGGCTTGCTTGAAGGTTTAGCAATGGAATAATAAACTTTGTTTTCATTATAAGATAGACTGAGAGTTGATCGTGTTTCGTTATTGCAAGTTTTGTGTCGTAAATTGTGTGAATTATTAGTTATTAATGGTGCTTGTGAGTTTGCAAGTGTGCTGTTGTTTCTGGAAACCGGGATGTGGTTCAGTGCGTGTGCTACAGTGAGTTGTTTGAGACAATGAACCAAGCGCAAATGAATTTTTTGGAGTCCTTTTCCAGTACCAAGAATATTTAGAGTTTGTTCTTTACTCCTGTAGCATTACTTTGGTCAAATTATAACACTAAACCCCAATTTTTAAGCTTAAGTTCTTGAATTTTAAATGAGATTTAGAAATAGTTCATATTACCTTTTGTTATTATCCAAAATCAATCCGAAATAACTTAAAATCAATTCAAATGATATGAAAATGGTGATTGGAAGTGTAAATCAAACATTAAATTGATTTTGAATGATTAAATGCTTGATTTGGAGTGATTTTGAACATGACAAAAGTGCACTAAGTTGTCTTCCTCACACGAATTCAGTTAAAATTAATTCAATCGACAAAAACTAAACAAAATAAATTTTAAATTTAGATACAGATTAGTCTAGAGGGCCATCCATAGGACCTGTTAATCATAATGAAGATCTCTAACCTCAATACTCGTTTAAATCAAACAGGTCATTGTCATCTTGCTACACTACATAAAACAGTTCTAACCCAGACTATTATGTGATTAAAGGTTGTTTGTCAACCAAGAAAATGTCTAAAAACTCATGAATGATTAGAGAGATTCTCTCTTGGTTTCATTAGCAACTTCTTTGTATTGTTGAAGGTTGAGGAAATGAGGTTCAAAGCCTAAAGGTAAACTAACTATTTAATTGCTAGGGGAAAGGCTGCTAGGTTGGCCTTGGTTGCCACTTTATTCCAACCCAAAGGGCTTTTATTTTCTGAATTTCAATAGTTAATCCTATTCTTTGAGCCATCTAGTTAAGTCATCTTTATTTAATTGCAGTGTTGTTTGTTTTGGTGAATCGGTGGCTGAGTCATGGTTCGGACGGGATGTTTGAGCATTCACAGTTGTTTGGAGGAACATGGCCGTGGGCTTATGCAGCTTTGTGCTTCTCATGTGGTTATTTTGCATATGATCAGTGGGATATGCTGCAATACCGATTATACAGTGGCTGGATCCCTGCCATCTTGGTTCATCATCTGGTTCTCCTCATTTGCTTTACACTTGCTTTGTATAGGAATGTCACCATCAATTATCTCATTCTCACTCTCATTTGCGAGGTATGCATTAGTTTCTTCTTGCAAGATGTGCCTTATGAATATGCTGCTTTCTTTCTTTTTGTTTGTGGTTCTTTCTGAGTCTTTGCATCTCCGTTACCTTCATTGATATGGATCACAACGATGAAGGGTTTAATCACTTTGACATAGACACAAACATGAATTCCAAGTATTTTGCAAGCTTATCGGATTTAAGTCGTTTTTCAAAGAAACGGAATAGATAGATACTTTATCCAGTGTTGTTGGCTTGAACCGTCCTCATTCTCTTGTGGCACCTACTTTCTTTTTCTGACTTCTTTTTATATCACTTTCTCCCACTAACTTCTCTTTCCATTCACGTTTTCACGTTTTCTATCACTTTACACTCTGTCTTAGTTAACCATTCTCTTACTAGCTCTCTCCATGTGTAGACTTCCCATGACTAGTCTCTCTTTGTATATATCTTCGATTTTGAATCTATTTCTACACAATTTGTGAGATTTCACATCGGTTGGAGAGGAGGACGAAATATTTTTTATAAGAGTGTGGAAACCTTTCCCTAGCATATGTGTTTTAAAACGGGGAAGCTTGGAAGGGAAAGCCCAAAGAGGACAATATCTGCTAGCGGCGGGCTTGGGCTATTACAAATGGTATCAGAGTCAGACATCGAGTAGTGTGTCAGCAAGGAGGCTGAAACCTGAAGGGGGGAGGACACTAGGCGGTGTGCCAGCGAAGACGTTGGGCACCTAAAGGGGGTTGATTAGGGGTCCCACATTGATTGGAGAGGGGAACGAATGCCAGAGAGGACGTTGGGCACCGAAGGGGGGTGGATTGTGAGATCCCACATCGGTTGGAGAGAGGAACGAAACATTCTTTATAAGGGTGTGGAAACCTCTCCCAAGCAGACACGTTTTAAAACCTTGGGGTGTTACACAACTTCTCTGCTAAGGTCACTCTACACACCATCTCTCACTAATTTTCTTTATTAATTTATTGATATGGAGATGCACATACATACACCCATATGTAATGCTCAAATCAAAGAGCATGCCTTCTTTGGGGTAAAAAACAGTCATCTTAGTTAGCAACTGCAAGAGAGCGAGCTTGTAGTTTCTTTGCACGTTTGGAAGGACTCTAGAAGCCCATCTTAGTTAGCAACTGCAAGAGAGCGAGCTTGTAGTTTCTTTGCACGTTTGGAAGGACTCTAGAAGCCAATCATATCTATTCTTAGAATCAAATCAAGTTTTCATGAAACAAGAATCATTGTGATGTTTCAGCTGCATTCTATCTTCCTCCACGTAAGGCGATTGCGACGGATGGCTGGTGTTCGTGACGCCGAGAGCTTTATCGTGAAAGTCGAATGGACTCTGAACTGGCTAACGTTCATTTTCGCAAGGTTTGTACCTCACATTCTCATTACTGCCAAGCTCATCATGGATGCTTCCAAGTTTGATAAAGGCGTAGAGCTGCCGCTCGCACTGTTTGGGATGGCTGCCATGAACCTGCTGAATGTTTTTCTTGGCATTGATCTCTTCAACGCTGTAAAGAAAGAGAGTAATTATCAGAAAAATGATCATCTTCATAATGAATGAAGGCCAACATGGTGGAAATTGTATTTGTTCTTTGTATTATATTGTAAGAAAATGCTGAACAGAAGACGATTCAGGAGAAATTTATGTAACACTGAATACAAATTTGTGTAAAATTACTTTAATATTTAGTTAAAGAAATTTAGTACTATTATTATTGATTTTTTATATTTTTACAAAAAAAAAATAAATAAATAAATTATTCCAGAAAATTGGTTGACTAAAGTCAAACTTGCTTGCACAATTAAGCTCGATTAATGTATAAAATTAAAAATTATAATCAATCTTAAATCAAAATTCAAATTTTCTTTTATTTGTTGTTAGTCAAAGGGAAAAATAACTTTAATGTTGAATTAAATATTGTAATATTTAGTAAAATTTAAGGTTGAATTTGATAAAAATTAAAATTTCTTAATAAAAAGCCCTTGATAAATTTGAAGTAAATTTTTTTTTTTCTACCAAGTTTTATTACCGTGCCATAATTAATATCTATTTAATATTCCCTACTCTTAATGATAATTTAAAAATATACTTTTAGATAAACAAATCTAATGTGATAAGTTTAGGAGTCAGAAAATTAATGGAAATCTAATTATTGTAACTTAAAGATAGAAAAGTTGGCATTGGTTGCAAGAATGCAACTTCCCAATGAAATTTAATTCCTAAATTCAATACAATTCAATAAGTTAAACCACCCATAGAACATTTAAACTCTAAGTCTAAACAGAATTAAATGCTAAACTTTCATAATTAATTAATTTTAATTAATTTTAATTATTTTTACTTGGATTTCTTAAAACCAACTAAAAACCTGCCTAAATAAAATTATTATTTTATCAAATATTATTATGTAAATAATAAATAAAATATAAATGAGATGAAAAAACCACTTAAATTTAATTTAAATGTTATTAATTTGATTTAAGAAAAAAGAGGAAAAGAAAAAGGTCCTACCGGGAGTCGAACCCAGGTCGCTGGATTCAAAGTCCAGAGTGCTAACCACTACACCATAGAACCCTTTGTCGAAAATTTGGGGATTTAATTGATGATATTTAAAATATATATTAATATCTGTTTCTTTATTATGAAAAATTCACAACCTAAAATGTAATATAACTCAAAATATATACCAAAGACGTGATTCTTTTAAAAAAAAAAAAAAAAAATTATCCTTATAAGACGATTCTTTTAAATTTTTACGAGTAAATCAATTTAAATCATTTGTTAACATCTCCTTTTGAAACCAATAACAAACAAATTGCCCGTGGATATAAAAAAATTTAAATGTTTTTTTCAATTTTGATGGTAAAAATATTTTTCAAATCTCGATTACTTTGTTTCTTACCTAATTGGTGGCATGGGATGAGCCTAAATATTGGTGCAGACAACATTTGGTTACAGGTCTACTTCACATATGGTCTAAAAAACAATGGCAAAACACTTCCTAGGAAGGAAAATAATAATAATAATAATAATAATAATAATAATAATAATAATAATAATAATAATAATAATAATAATAATAATAATCAGGCCAGAGGGAAAACAAAATTACTCTGGCCATTTTGTAGCTGCTTACAAATCTACACACGTCTATCCATATGAAGATTGAAAACATTCATATGTGATTAAACAGCATTTAATCAGCAAATCCATCATCTTTAGACACCAACCATATGCATTCCTGACTAAATTTCTAGTTTTATCCCGCCCTTGGTTCGAGAGAAAAACTTAGCAAAACCGTTTCGGTTTTTCTCAGAATTGACGATACGACTTACAATTACCGACGATGAAGTTGAAGAAGATGAAAATGGGGGCGAGTCGTTTTCGTTCTTATTCAATGATGGTTCAGAACTGTCATCAACTCCTTTAGTATAGTCTGAATCTCTTCTGGGTGAAAGTGTCCCGTTCGAATGCTTGCAATGCTCCTCGCCATCTGTGAACTCCGGTAGTTGCGTCGTATCGATCAGAAAATCTTCGAGGGATGCTAGAGATTTAAGCTGATTCCCAAGAGAAGCAATTGTCTTTTGACACTCTGCAAGTTTCCCTGCAGCTACAGCTAGATCCTCCTGCAAATGTTACCCCACTATGAGTATTCATTCAACTTCCCCGCATTTCAAATACATGCATCGATGTAACGGCTCAAGCTCACCACTAGCAGATATCGTCTTCTTTGGGCTTTCCTTTATAGACTTTCCCTCGAGGTTTTTAAAACGCGTCTGCTAGGGAGAGGTTTCCACACTCTTATAAAGAATGCTTCATTCCCCTCTCCAACCGATGAGGGATCTCATAGTCTACCTCCTTTCGGAGCCCAGCGTCCTCATTGGCACTCGTTCCCCTCTCCAATCAATGTGGGACCCTCCAATCCTTTGTTCTCCTCTCCAACCGATATGGAGTGGAGGGTCTCACATCGATTGGAGAGAGGAACGTGTGCTAGTGAGGACGCTGGGCCTCGAAGGGGGTGGATTGTGACATCTCACATCGGTTGGAGAGGGGAACGAAACATTCTTTACAAGAGTGTGGACACCTCTCCCTAAACACGCGTCTGTTAGGGAGAGGTGTCCACACCTTTGTAAAGAATGTTTCGTTCCCCTCACCCTAACAGACGGAAAACTCAAAAGGGAAAGCCCAAATAGGACAATATTTGCTAGCAGTGAGTTTGGACCGTTACAAGGGACCTATTTGATATTGCTAGCAATGGGTGGACACCGAACAGTGTACCAGCGAGAATGCTGAGCCCCGAAAGAGAGTGGACATCAGGCGATGTGCCAACAAAGACACTAAGCCTCAAAGGGGGTCGATTGTGAGATCCCACATCGGTTGGAGAGGGGAACAAAGCATTGTTTATAAGGGTGTGAAAATCTCTCCCTAGCAGACGCGTCTTAAAAACCTTGAGCGAAAGCCCAAAGAGGACAATATCTACTAGTGGTGGGCTTGGACTATTAGGACTAAACATGAAAAATGCTGACTACAAATTTTTACCTGCTTTATCTTCAACTCATGTTTGGAGATTTCAGTTTGTGATAGTTGTTCATCATGTTTCAATCTTGAAAGCTCTTCTTCTAGTCCCTGACACTTGACTGTCAATGCCAATGCAAAAGCCCTCTCATTTTGAATATCAGATTCCAACATACCAACCTTTGCATTCATGGTCAGAGATTCAGCTTCCATGCTGATAAGTTGAGACTCAATTCTTAACTTTGATTCATTTGCAAAGGTTAGCTCATTCTGCAACTTCTCCAGTTTCATTTCAGTTTCCTTGAATTGAAATTGTGAAATGTCAACAGAGTTCTGACTCTGAGAAAGAGCACTCCTCAGTTCATCTTTCTCTGCCTCCAACTTCATTAATTTCTCTCTCATTTCAGCTTTCTCTGCTTCCATCGTCGCTAACTTTCGCCCCGATTCGGATATCTCGCTCTCCATCATCGCTACCATTTCATCGACTTCAGCTCTCTCCGTTTCCATCATCTCTAGCCTCTCTTCCATTTCATCCTTCTCCATTTCTATCTGTTTCAGCTTCGCTTCCAATTCAATCTTTGCTTCTTCCATCTCAACCAGCTTCTCTTCCATTACAGATCTCTCATGCTGCAACGTCTCGAGCTCGGTTCTTATGGCATTTTCTTCAGCAGTAGGACGAGCAGAAGCTTCGGGTTCTTGATGACTCTCTCTTATAGAAGTTTCGGGTAATGATGCAAGCCTTTCCATCTCAAGAAAATCATCCATGAGATCAAGTTCAAGAGAAGAAGGAAGATTACTGCTAACAAGTAAGTTTGATGACCATGAGTCTGAGCAACTAGCTACACATTTGTTTCGTTCGGTTCTTCTTATATCCATATCCACGCCATTAAGCTGCTCTCCGTTATCCGATTGAGTGTCGGTAAGTGACTCGATAGAAATAGTCGTCGAAGCAGCTATGGATTTGTGATCATAAACCAATGATGGTTTGTATGACATTACTTTTAACCGGCGACACTCGGCCTCAAGCTTCGTCATTTTCTTTATGCTCTCAAGATGTTGCTTACTGGCTGTTTCAGCTGTTTGTGTACTCAAATCCCTCTCAATAGTCCTGGTTTCTAACTCCCTATATTGAGCATGAAGCTCATACCTGAGGGCTGCATTCTCCCTTTTCAATGACTCGAGCATCTTGCCAAGGCTAGGATCATTTTGAGGAGATTCACATTTAGCCTCATCCGCTTTGCACTCGAGCTCGAGGAGCTGCCTCTCAAGGTTCACCTTGATGGACTCCCAATCTCGGGTTTTTTCTTCCACCGTGTCGCGAATCTTCTGCTCCTGCTCCTCCCTTGCCAGCCTAAGCTGCCTAACACATTCTTTGAGGGCCCCATCAAGGTGGCTCACTCGGTCCTCCAATGCAGACTTTTGCTGAACTGTAGTCCCAAGCTGCTGTTTTAGTAGTCCAACTTCATTTTCGGCATTTTCCCATCCTAAATTCACATTAGAATAAGCAGAATTCATTTAGTTCATTCATGTCTAAGGATGTAAAACATGAACAAATTTGAAGTGTCCAATTATACCTGCGATAGCTTCTTCAGCAACTTTGGCATGCTGGTTGACCAAATCCTCTTTGGCCTTCACATTTAAAAGAGCAGCTGATAACCTATCAGATAGACCCTTTACACTATCATTGATCTCTTCTTGTTTTGGTGAATCATCATCAATGTCTTCATCACATACTGCTTTTGACGTTACTTCTGGTGACTGAATCTCGTGATTAGGCGACAACTTGGCTGCCTCCTGTTTATCAATAATGATGGGTGAGTCAAGCCAATTCTCCAAATGCATACCACAGAGACAATCAATTCTTCATGACAACTAATCTATAAGGATAATCCAACTAATGAAGTTGTCTCTTAGGTTGTCAAGGAAAACGCTCTGCCTACAAGTTAAGAACTTGAAGATTTCTTTTGTCTTCTACAAGCACCTCCATCTGTAACAGCCCAAGCCCACCGCTAGTAGATATTGTTTGCTTTGGCCCATTACGTATCGCCGTCAGCTTCACGGTTTTAAAGCGCGTCTGTTAGGGAGAGGTTTCCACACCTTTATAAAGAATGTTTTGTTCCTCTCTCGAACCGATGTGGGATCTCACAAGGGCTTGGGCTGATACAAATAGTATTAGAGACAGACACCCAACGGTGTGACAGTGAGAACATATGGCCCCCAAAGGGGTGGATTGTGAGTTCCCACATCGGTTGGAGAGGAGAACGAAACATTCTTTATAATGGTGTGGAAACCTCTCCCTAGTAGATGAGTTTTAAAACCGTGAGGTTGACGGCGATACATAGCGGGTCAAAGCGAACAATATCTAATAGAGGTGGACTTGGGTTGCTAAGAACAAACAAACATTCTGATTCTGCTTTTGTTTCCACTCCTGTAAAAGTTCTTACATACCCTTTTCACCTCACGAGGAAGAAACAAAACTATTTCACCTTTCTTTTCATCCCCAAGAGATCAAATCATACAATCACCTGGGAGATCTTGCTTCATCAAAAAGATGAATCTCTCCAATATAATTTACAGAAGATGTTAATCAAATCAAGCAAAACACAATACCATAATGTTTCTTGCAAATCCCTGAAAACAGACATAAATTTGGATACTATCAACTAGTTTTCGCCTTTCGGGTGTATGTAACAGCCACCACAATGGAGATGTTTTAAGGATTCATTTGCGTACCTGCTCGTCGGAAAACCTCTCGGAATACGTCGACATTGATCCAGAACTTTCGGTTTGTCCAGGACTTTTATCAGATGACGACTTCTTCTTCCATGGCCATTTTCTTCTATCCATCCTAACGCCTTACTTCCAAATCAGTCCACTGGTCAAAGCGCCATCTACAGACATACATACACAGTTCTTTAGAAATCCATTACGAATCCAGCTTCAAAATTTGCCTAAAGAGACTGTAATTGCCTGTGCTAATACGGGAATTTCAATCCATTCTTTCAACTTTGCTTCAAATCCACCCTAAGATCACCCCACTCAACAACTAGTAAATCACAGAAAAGGGTTTCAGCTAAGCAAAAACCCCATCAATTCTCAAGTACATTAGGTGAAAGCTTCGGAAGCCATCAATGGATTAGAAAAAGAAGAAGCCATCAGAGAAGAACAGATAAAATGAAAACGATACGCAAAATCCTTCAAACATTCGAAATAAAAGCGATCCATCAACAAGTCTACAGAAGATTCCCCCTCTTGTCTGAGGAATCAAAGGTTTCAGTAGAGTTCGTACAAGAAATGAATAGAAAATCATCAAAATGAAGAAGACCTAGATGGAAAATTTACCTTAAACCAGAAAAAATGTACAAAATCGAGAGCTCGAACAGGAGCCTAAACTGAAGAACAATAAGAACGGAATCCCTGGGAGGAGGCGTTCGGGTTTAAGAATAGTGGAAGAAAGCAAACGAACAGCTATCGCTGCAAGAATCTGTAGAATGTCTGGAAATATGCAGAAAAATTAGCGGCGAACGCCAGAGAATAAAGGGTTCCAATACCATTTGTTGTTTAATTTTAATTAGTTCTTCAGATTTCTGTTCACAATGGTAGCTTCCAAAATATTGAAGAAAAAGAAAGGCAAGGGATGGAGTGAGAGAGAAAGAGAGCATGTGATTGGGGCATATTGGAAGTGTGAAATTCAAGAATGGGGCCTCAAAAGAACGAAATTCAGTACTCACCTGCTTTGTTTTTTCTTTTTTTGTAACCAACAAAAAAATACAAATTTGTTTTTTTTTTTTTCTTTTTTTTTGGTTTATATATTTTGAAATATCGCTGCCGGAATTCCCGCCCTTGACTGAGAATCTGGATTTCTGGCATTTTTTTTTACTGTTCATGAAATCTAAACATATTAGTAGCGGCTATTAAATCCAGTATTTGTGTAACGGCTGACACTGGTAGCAGATATTGTCTTTGTTGTGCTTTTTGGACTTCCCTCAAGACTTTAAAACATCTGTTAAAGGAAAGTTTCCACATCCTTATAAATGGTGGTTTGTTCACATTGATCCCCTCGAGGCTTTAAAACATCTGTTAGGGGAAGTTTTCCACATCATTATAAATGAAACGTTTGTTCACATTAGTCCCCTCCAGACTTTACGTTTTAAAACATCTGTTAGGGGAAGATTTCCACATCCTTATAAATGATGGTTTGTTTACATTAGTCCCCTCCAGACTTTAAGTTTCCACGTCCTTGTAAATGATGGTTTGTTCACATATTGTCCTCATTGGGCTTTTCGGACTTCCCCTCGAGGCTTTAAAACATCTACTAGGGGAAGGTTTCCACATCCTTATAAATTGTGGTTTGTTCTCCTCCCCAACCAATGTGAGACATCACAATCCACCCTTATTTGGGGCCCAGCGTCCTGGCACATCATCTGATAACCTAGATCCACTGCTAGCAAATATTGTCCTATTTGGGCTTTCCCTCTTGGGTTTCCCCAAGGCTTTAAAACGAGTCTACTAGAAAAATGTTTACACACTAAGGGTGGTTTATTCTCCTCCCAACCAATGTGGGACATCACAATTTGGGTATTAAATTTGATTTATTTTAATTGTTTTTTTGTTAGGAATACACAGATTTGGAACCCGATAACAGTCTCGTCCTATTGCAATGACATTGCACAAAACCAAATTGCTCCCACGCTCGATTAAGTACCAGTTGCTTTGCTAGTAGACCCACTTGGGTTGTGAGGCACTGTCTTCCCATTCTTACCAATCTCCAGTGTATAAACGTAACGTTGTTAACTTCAACTCAGTGCAATAAGAATCATTGATTCCTTTTGTTGTCTACTGTTTACGGCTTCATCGTGTGTACTCGAGGTAGAAGCATTATATTATGGATGAAATTATTTTTTTAATAATATTATTAAAAGTAGTTTTAAGAATATTTTCCAAGTCATATTTTATGAAAATTTTACTAATTAAAAAATAGAAAACATGTAATAATCATTATTGAAGAACGGGCTGGAGGATCATGCAGTATCGTCCGTTGAGTCAACCTTCCAAATCAACGACGCCAATTGATTAGACGGCTTAATCCAATTCACATTCTAAAAAAAACTTTAATAATTGATTTTAAATTTTAGAAAGAAAAAAAAAAAAAANTTGTTTCTTTTTTAGAGCGAAATTGAAATTTATTGCTGCATTGAAGTTACAGTATAGCATAAATAATTGGCTATTATTACTTATTTGTCATCAATATTATTTTACTTTTTATAAAATTAAGATTTTAATAATTAATTTTAATCCCGCGTGCTCTTTCTCACCCTCGCCTAATTTAGATCATAATTGCATTATTTTAATTTTTAAAACAATATATAAATATATAAATATATATATATATATATATATATATATATATATATATATATATATATATATATATATATATATATAATGTAATGAGTGAATTACTTTTGAAATTAGAATTGTATTATAATTGGCTAAAAAAAATTGCAGTCAATAAAATGAAATGAAGACAAATTCTGAAGTATCAAAACTTTAGCCGATTCATTGAATTAATTGCATAATTAGGGGATACAATCTTTTAAAGGGATATATTAATGTCACTAAGCTCGCATTGTCAATTATTTAATCATATTTATCACTAAATATTAAATTAAAAAATAAATAAATAAAAGGAAAGTGACGGGAACGACCGTTGAGCGCTTAACAGAAAAGCAAGCAGGAGCTGACGTGGATGAAAGATGGAAAATATGGACAAAGGATTTCTTTTAATATTTCTATATTTTTAAGTTAAGTCATGAAAAATAAAATCTGACGTGGATATAAAAAATTTATTAAGCACAAATTTGAACAATTTTTAAAATTTAATGATATATTAGATATTTTAAAAAGCGACTAATTAGATATAAATAAAGTTTGAAAAATACGGCCTCCTGTAAATTCGAGGACAAGAATGAATTGAGTGCTGCTTTGTTGGGCTTTCGTGCTCCGAAAGGGCCATTAAATATATGGACTAAGCCCTGGGCCTGACCATGGCCCAGGCCCAATCCCTGTCAGCTTCACTAACCAAAGAGCACACGCTGAGCCGCTCCTTTCGGTATAATTCCTTTATACGAATCTCCGGAATCTGCGTGTTTAGGATCTTCTAGAAACGTCCACACAAAGATGAAATTCAAATGAATAGACTATATAAAAAGTTCTTTTTCACCCTATCATCAAAATTTGAAACTTTTTAAAATTATTTAATTTCAATCCTCAAACTTTGTATTTTCAAATATATTTAAAAAAAAAATACATAAAGATTCAATGACTACGAAGAACAACCGTGAATAGGTTAAGTTAAATCAGGTTAAAAACATTTTTTTTTATCCATTTTATAAAATTGGGGGAGTTAATTTAACAAAAATTAATTTTACAGGAAGCATGAATCAAGTACAACAATTAACTAACGGGGTCGTACATAGATGAATTGAAACTACATTAAAAATAAGATAACTAAGAAAGGTTTATAAAAATTATTACGGCATTGAAGTTAGAGTATTTCAATCACCATTCTTAGAAACTAGAAGCAAATAACGCGACGTTCTTAGAAACTAGAAGCAAATAACGCGACGTTCTTAGAAACTAGAAGCAAATAACGCGACGTTCTTAGAAACTAGAAGCAAATAACGCGACGTTCTTAGAAACTATAAGCAAATAACGCGACGTATCTCACAAGACTCGATGGAACATTATTTTTTTTTAAGACTCAGCGTGAGTCACTTGTTAATGTTTAGGACTAAAACCAAAACGAGACGGGGCTCCTCCAAAAAAGCATCCCACCCACCGATCCACCATCACAAAAAACTAAACGACGACGTGTCACTTTATGCGCCGATCGTCAAACTCTCCCCACCAAATCCACAAGCACATCCCATTTCACCATACACTCAAATTCCCTCTGATTTCTCGAAACCTTTCTTCTTAAAAGCCTATCCAAATTACTCACCCATTTGCTTAAGCTTTTAAATCACAGGCTTCCCTGCATTAATCTCACTCAAATACCTTATAGCATTTTCATTTCGGTTCATTTCGGTTCATTTCCATGGCGGCTCAAACCATGCTCCTCACTTCTGGTGCGTGCGCCGGCCATAAGAAAGAATTCGCTTCTATTTTCACTCGAACGCTTAGACCTAACACCCAATTTACTCACCTTCTTTTCAATCCTTCGCCTTCACATTCCGTTTCCTTGCCGGCGCGTGGGTTTACGACTCTTGCGGTTTTTAAATCCAGAACTAAAGTGCCGCCGAAGAAGGTAATTTTGATTTTGATGTTTTTTTTAGAGAGAGGAATTGATGGAATCTGAGTGTTTGTTTGGTTCTTGATTTGATTTTAGGTTGCGAAGCCGAAGGTTGAAGACGGCATTTTCGGGACTTCCGGTGGCATTGGTTTCACTAAGCAGAATGAACTCTTCGTCGGCCGTGTTGCCATGATCGGCTTTGCTGTGAGTTCCTTCGAATTTATGGATCTACGTTTATCAAATACCTAAGTAAGGCAACATTACTATAAATCTAATTGGATTTTGATATGTATGATGGTGTAAAATTTGCAGGCATCTTTGTTAGGAGAGGGGATTACCGGGAAGGGAATTCTGGCGCAACTGAACTTGGAAACTGGAGTTCCGATTTACGAGGCGGAGCCTCTTCTTCTATTCTTCATCTTGTTCACTCTCCTCGGAGCCATTGGAGCCCTAGGAGACCGTGGAAAATTTATCGACGATCCAGAAACGGCTGGCTTGGAACGTGCCGTCATCCCTCCCGGGAAGGGCTTCAGATCGGCGCTAGGTCTCAAGGAAGGAGGTAAATTACAGTACAGTACAACGGCATTGTTCAGTTAAATCAAATCTTACATGAAATTGACGATGACTCTGTTTTATTGAAGGTCCGTTGTTCGGATTCACGAAGGCAAATGAGCTGTTCGTCGGGCGATTGGCGCAGCTAGGGTTTGCATTCTCGCTAATCGGAGAAATTATTACAGGAAAAGGTGCGTTGGCGCAGTTAAACATCGAGACGGGAGTGCCGATAAATGAGATCGAGCCTCTGGTATTGTTGAACGTCGTGTTCTTCTTCATTGCAGCTCTGAATCCTGGAACTGGAAAATTCGTCACCGACGAGGAAGATGATGATTGAACGGATCGATTCTGCTTTAATTTTCTTTGTACATGAACTTAGCAAATCCGCGAATTTCTCTCTAGGCTTGTGTTATTATAACATGTGTATTCTGCTTGATCACCTAAAACAACGAAATCCAAGCAACCGACTTTGACTGGTAAATTGTTAAAAATTATTATAAATATAAAACTTTATGGGAAATAATTATGCGACTTTTTAATATTATACCAAAGAGATAAATGAATTAGAAAAATAAAGTTAAGAAAATTAGGTAATTTATTAGAAACTAAACACGCATTTTTAAAAATTTATATAAAAACATATTTTTAACTTATATAAGAAATTATTAAATTGAAAAAACTTGAGACATTATATATTTTTATTTTTAAATATTATTGAATTTGAATATATGTTTTAAATAGGAAATATATTGAAAAATGGGAATGATCTATTAAAAATGGTTATAATTAGCTGCAATTTCATAAAATTCGCGGGGAAAATGGTTATAATTAGGCATTAAAATTAATATTTTACAAATATTAATATTTTCCTATAAACAACGAACAAAGAGTTCACAATCAGTCGTCCCGTTCCCTCCAATTTTCGAGCAATAATGAAGAAGACCATTCCCAATTTGCCTTTCCCGCGAATTCTTCCTTATGTGAGAGCTTTCTAAGATCCAACCATTTTAGCTCCAGCGATTCTTTCTGTACAACAAAATCTTCAAGTATCTCTTTATTTACAAATTCATGGCTGTCGAAGCTTCCATTGAATGCGATGGGAGAAATGGAGAAGTCAACGATCGTGAAAGACGGCCGTACTCGCAGCGTTCATCTCTACAGGTTCTCTCTCTCTCTCTCTCTCTCTCTCTCTCTCTGAAGATCGATCGCTTTTTAATCTTTCAAAATAATTTGGTTTGTGATAGTTGCACCCCCTGTTTCGTTGGTAGGGTTAGGGTTAGAAATTCGGAATTATGTTCTTCTCTGATGGTTAATATATTTTCAGTGGATGTCAAAATCCAAATCCTGTTTGAATAAGTTGTCGCCTATCAGATAAGAGCTTCAAGATGTAGATGGGGAGTTGTTTGGTGACCATTCAAATTATTAACAATTACAAATTACTAAATGCAATTCTTCTTGAAGTTTATTTTACCATAATACGAAATGCTTCAAGTGTTTATCTGTTCATGGGTTGCTTTCACGCAACCAAGTCAGGTCGATTAATAGTTCTGTTTTGGTAACTTATGCCCATGTTACCAGCTGAAGCTTGGATTATCTGCTTTCATGTCCTATACTCTTTAAAACTAGCAGGCCTCAATTGTTAGTTTCACTCTTTCTATCTGAGTCACGACATTGTGTTGTTCAATGTTTAGGCACCATCAAATATTTTGGAATATTTGATTCCAACCAAATGCCCTGTGTTACCTGCTGTGAGCCAACAGACAGAGCAATTCTTTGAGTAGACTTAGTTTTAATGGTCGATAGTCTTTTAGAAACCGTACTTTTAAAATTTTGGAGAGTTAAAAGATTGCTGTACATCGTGTTAAGAGATCATTGTTTGTGAAGGCAATATTCATGGGCTTTGCTTAAGAAGTTTTGTCTGCTCTTGCCAAGAAATCCTGTGGGTTTAGGGAGGCTTTGTCTAGAGGCAGAGAATTGGAGTGTCGAGATTGTTTTGCCTTGTGGTTCTTCTCAGAACCAAAAATTTAAGCTCGTCAGTTGTGTATTCATCATAGTCTCGAAAAGTGGAATCAAAAGCTGCAACAACAACGATATATAATTCCTGTTGGAACAGAACTAGGGTGCCCGTATCCCTACTTCTCCAGCTATCTGGTTTCACTTTTATCTATTTTCGTTGATAAATGGTGAAAACTTAGTTTCCGTCTAGGTATGCCTTCTCCAGCTATCAGGTTCTCTTTTATCCAATTTGAGAAGCTATTTCCGTTGATGAATGGTTGTCCTTATAAGCTAATTGTTCTAGAAATTGTTCTAGACCTCTTATTTGGTGTAGCATGTTACATGGGCCGAGCCTGGAAACTTAGTTTCCATCTAGATATGCCTCCTTGGATTGTTGTTACATATTCCGTTCCCCTACTGTTTTTCTTATCTGCCGGTGAAGGAAGCTTTTCCAACAGACTCTAGGAATCTCTGTTCATATTGCCATCTTTCTTTCTTCCACTCCCTTTTGATTTTTTATTCTTAGAAAATAAGATTTTCCCATTACATTTAGTTTGAGATCTTTCTTCTCTTGGTCTCATGGTACAGTTAGTAGTGGCTACATTGGGGTTTTATGGTAGATGGCTCGAAAACTGTATAGAGCAAGATAGTACTAAATAGTTTATGCAGAAAAGAAAATTACCCAAGATTAGGCCTAAAGCTTTTTATAAATTCGCATTACAACAAGTTTGACCTTGCAATATTTATGAGTTACGATCTTATTGCAATCTGGTGTTGTTAGGATAACAGTCTTCTCCTATCAGTCTGGCATTGTCGACTTTGAACAATTGGACCCAAGCCTATGTAGTCCTTTAGGCTTCTCTATTTCATCATAAATTCAAGATATTCTCTCCACTTGTAACCAAATATTACTTAACCAACAACTCCTAAGAGGAAAAAGTTATCTAGTCAAGAGAAACATACCAAACTCAAGATACAACATACCTCACGATGGATAATTCCTTAGCTTCGTATATCTACACATTCTATGATGTTCAACCCTTCATCTTCACCAATCAGGCAAAATCTCACTAATACAGCTGAGAGTCAACGTAATGAATCACTAGAATCTCTACAGAACAGAATTCCATGTTTCTCCATCATTTCTGTTTTGGACACTGCTTATTTACAGTGAAGGAGTTGATACAATGATTGAACAGAACTAGTTCTATTTTTTAATAGAAAACTTTAGATTTAAAAGCAACGAAGAGGGTTGCAGAAACAGATGGAAGAAGGGAATGCGTGTCGGTATACCAAAGATGCATGTGGGCAGACACTTTGAATTGTTCAATCACCCATTATTTCTTTCCGCCATATTTCTCTTTCCAGTTTGCTACGTGTCCTAAGTTGCGTCTTTTACACACCCACCAGAATTCTTGGGAAATTTTTACTTTTATTTTTATTTTTTTGCTGGGTCGGTGAGGTAAACTCGTCTCTTCAGTCGTCCCATCTAAACAGAAACGGAAATTTTAAAATGCTAAGATCATCCAAAGTTGTATTAAGATATAATATTTGAAAATATAACTTAATCAAATTAGTAGTATATTTTATTTTATTCTCAATATTATAGTTATTTATATTTTTCTATTCTATTTAAACAATGTGTTCTATGTAAATTTGCCTAATCTTTTTAGATTTCTGAAACGGATGAAATTTTATTTACAAATAATGACAGATGAGATATGAAATGATATGAGATGTGAATCTTATTTGATTCAAGTTTTCTCCTTTAAAATAAATCTGTGTGTCCAGTTTGATCAGTTAAAATGGGATGAGTCATAAGTGACATGTAAAGGTAATTGGAAAAAATAACAGTAACCCACTAGTTAAAATTGGTAAGACTGTCAAGTACGGCTTTAGAATATTTCACTTTATACCTTTTTTTTCTTTCAAATAACTTTAATACCTGGTTTTTTCTCTCTCTCCTCTTCTTTTGAATTCCTTTGAAATATAAAAATATGTTAAAAAGAGAAAAGGAGAAGCAAACACATTAATGGAGTGTCTTACACTAATAATAGTGGATCGCAATTTGGGTATTGGATATATTAAATGATTAAATTTATCTCATATAATTAGAAAGTTTTGATTTGGTCACTATCATTTTATTGTATACATAATCTGTTTCCAATATTTTAAGAAAAAGTTAATCGTATAAATAGTCCCCTCTCTCTTTATTTCTTTATTTCTTTATTTCTTCTTTCTTTTTTCTTTTGTCTCCTACTCTGTTGAATGCGTCAGTTATCTATTACTTGTCTTACATGAAGAGATAAAAATTATTGTGTGAAAACGTGGATCGAAGGTGCTTTTTACATTATCGTTTATGGATTCGAGAGGTGGGAAATGATAGATTCTTTGCAACTCGTTTTCCAGGAAATTCACTTTTGGGGAAATTGTTTGTGAAAGGAAAAATGAGTAATAGGGCTAGAACCTAAACACTATTACTCATTTTTGGAAGATAATACAGGAAAGCCATAGCGAGAGAGAGAGAGAGAACTACAAGGGATGGGAAAGAAAGTGAAGACATGTGAGCTCAGCTGTTGGACGGGAACAGGGTGTGTATGAGAGAGAAGGAAACGGAAAAAGGAGGTGAGAAATGAGGAAAAGTACAGACAAATACCAACCAAAGTTAAGTGTATAAAGGTCATTATTCATTGAAAATCCTCTTTTGGCTGTGAAAGAATTTCGCTGTTTGTAGATTGTGTGACCTAAAATAAGATGCTTATCTAAAGTAGGTTTGACTTGGAAGGAGTTGCATGTGAAAGCAAGCTCTTTCCCTTGTAACCAAAGCTTCTTCACTTTGTATCTTAGCACCAATTTCACTTCACTTGGTAATACAACATTTTGATGGAACAAAGCTGCAGAGGGGTCCTCATTTTCCCTTCCTCCATACACTATGTATCAGTTCATACATTACTTTTTCCTTTTCCCTATCCACCTCCTAAGAAAGAGAGAGAGTTGGTTAGATAGAGGTATCCATAAAAAATATTGAGTTGTGTAGGTGGAAGATGTAATATGTAACCAACCCTTAGCCTCACTATCCAATTTCACCGATAAAAGTGTCCTATTATTTTTAGACTAAATTATAAAAATCACTTGTGGATGTAGCCATTTGATTAACTGTTCTTTCAAAAGACAGTTCATAAATATTCCAAAACTACTTTACATTAGAAATTTATTTGAATGTTTTCCATTTTCTTTTTTCCCCAACGAAAAAGATCATTTTGACCAAACAAAGTCTTGAACAACTATATATTTTTTGAGCTTGAGTTGTTTTAGATTTTGCTGGTTTTGCAACAAAAATAAAATCTTAGGAGAAATTGCAATTCATAAAATGAAAATACATGCATACTTTGGGTCATACATTGCTGAAAATGTTTAATCAATGTCGTTGGTGTTGGTTTTTGGTTGATAAAGTTGGGTGAAGATTCATGTCTTGTCATTTTCGCCCACGCTACAGTGAGCTTTTCTTTCCTGGACCTGAATTTGTGGTCCTTTTCCAAACCTATGGTCCTCTTGCTTGGGAGGGCAGTTGTGACAAATTGCCTTTGTCAAGGACCCTGCTAAAGGATATAGACTCTGCCTTATTCTAATCTTCCCACATGCACACAGACTTTAGCTTATTGGAAGAGAATATCTAGGCTGGTGAGATTGTTTTCAATACCATTCCAAAGACTAGTTCTACACAATATCATGGGTTTGAAAGATTTATATATACATGAAACGACTGTTTTATGGTTCAAAGATTGAAGCACTAAGACAACTATAGGCCAAATTAGAGTAGTGTAGCTAAGGGGCCCTCTTGCTCCATTGTTTCCCACTTTGTGAACACGAATGGGAAAATTCCTTCTCCTGTTGTTTTATTCAATATCAGTGTTCGATATTCAAGCATTCTACATAAGAGGGGGAGGGGGGAAGGAAGAAGAGGAGATATATTTCAAGCACATTACAGAACTTCATTTACATTCATAAATTCTTAAACCTGCAAGCGCTCAAATCAAGAAAATAAGTTTTTGACTCAAATCTTTATACAAATCACATTTGAATTCCAATTCACGCATAGATATTCTCTTTTGCCTATTCAGTGTTTCTTGACCTTGTCAGAGTTTTTATCCAGCCTTTCCTTGTCTTAACTCCTTCCACGTGGCAGACTGTCCCTTTGTTAGACCTTTTCCTTCTGATGAGCTGGAAGAGGTGGCAAATCCGCTTCCGCCACCTAAGTGAGGCACGGGTCTTGCCGTGCTCTATCACAGTCTTGGTCTCCTTGTAGTCTTTGGTCAAGTGGTGATTCCATGACAGGCTGCAGTTTTCCAGGGATACCTCTGAGACCTTGTTCTCCTCCCATGACCCAACTCCGTTTTTCCCAAAGTTGATTGAGATGAATGAGTCTACATGATTTTTGTGTGGGTCCCCGTTATAAATTAAAATTTAGAAGAAAAAAATTCCAAAGACACACCACCTCTCAGCCAACTATACAATTAAATAAGATTTAGAAAAAGGAAAAGAAGAAAAACTTGAAAGATTCTAGTCAGTGTTTTCCAGATGTAAGCTTCTGTTTTGTTTTCCTTGCCCTCCCCCACCACTTTGCTCAGAGTTTAACCCCAAAATTTTGTCTAGTTTCTGCCTAATCTTTGCGATTACAGAACCTGTCTACTCTGATTCTCTGTAATAATTCGAACAATTCAAACTTGAACTTTTCGCTACTGTTGCTAAACAGTCTCCCCCACCGTTTACTTACTCTGTTTCTTTTTTTACTTTTGGACTTTCTGTGTTCCTGACACTGCCCCCTTCTGCCAAACCACTCATTTACCATTCCACCGTTTTTTCTTTTCCTTCTCTTGATTGCATTATACTCATTTTGAACTCTCCTCCTCTGAATAGATCATATTCCATCGTCGTGGAATACAGAAACAAATACACACCCACAAACCCATTAACGATTCTCTTCCTTTTTTTGCCAGTTTTTATATCGCACAGCTGAAAATACCAAGGAATAGTAGTTTTCTTCATGATTCTGAGATTTGAAACTAGGAAAAAGGATGTATAATTTCTTCAAGATTCTGATATATATACACACACAGCTGAAAAAGGATATAATGCATATAAAGCTGATTCGGAAGTACCTTCTTGACTTGTGGAGACTTCATCGTCTGAGTTTCCGGGCTTCCAATGCCGGAATTCGAGACGGCTGATGAAAGAGCTAAAAGCGAAGATCTTGGAGAGGTTGATGGGAGTTTTCCGGCAGCTTCGGGCTGAAGAGTGGTGGCGGCCTCGTCTGGACGCTAAAATATGAAGCCTCTCGTTTAAGCACAAAGCGCAGACGCCCACCACTATTTCTTTTGGATGGAAGTAACAGGAGGAGATTTGATCTCTGTACACATTCATGCTTGATTGGAAGGCAAGAAAGTTGAGAGTAAAATACAAGGCGAAGGGGGAGAAAATGAGAGGTTGAAGGTGCTTTTGGTGTTGGTGATTTATAGTCTAGAAAATGAAATGTATGCACCAAAGTAGGTCTTGGAATAGGCCCCCTAGCTAGTAAAATTTGACCCAACCCCACCAAGGACTTGATAAAGATTGGGAAAGAAAAAAAAAAAAAAAAAAATTTTGGCCCACAAAGGTTGATTTCTTTTAGATAGCCATGTTGCGAACATTTAACTTCAACTCCTCCTCTGCTTTCATGTCAAAAGAAAGGATGAGATTTTTCTTCCACTGGAAACTTCTTCGTTTCTGGCTTTTTTCTTAAGCTCCCCCAACTAATAATATGTCTACATAGTTTAGGGTACTCAAATAGTCCAAAGCAAGCTCAAAAGCTTTACCAAAAGTTGGTATAAAGCCAAATGGCTTGTCGTGTGCCAAAATGATTAGACGGCATTTTGACTCGCGGTTAGAATAAATCTTGATTCAAGTTTACATTTTTAAATCTACTTTTCGTGGTACAAAAGAATAGATTATTGAGACTTAGCTTTGAATAATATATATTGAATACATGGATTTGTTATTGAATCATTATATGGTACAAAAAGTAGATTATGTGAGTTTGAATTCATGTAGTGTGTGGGATTTATAAATTCTGATTTGAGATAATTATATTCATATATCAAATGGTGAGAAACCCATTCGCTCAGGCTCTCCTCCACTTAAACTCGGCTGCTTCTTTGCAGCAAGGTCATCCTTCCCATAAGGACTTGCGTTGTGTTCAACTTGGCACTTGGCTGGCGCTTGTATTGTCTTGACCCCTGACTTCTTTGCTTGCAACCATTGACACTATTCTTTTACTGTGATTGACTTTTTGAAAGGTACTCACTTGGTCACCTTCTAGTGTTAGAACCACAAAAACTTAATATTTTAAGTATGAACTCTCGTAATTTTGCTTTAGTTTCCTTTAAAAACTTCATCTATTCACTTATATATCATAAAATTTCTTATTTTCTAACTGAGGTAGAACTTTGGTTAAATTTCCAACCGTCCTCTTGAACAAAATTACTGAGCCTCCCATGTCATCATTTGTACCTTTTTCTTGACTCCCTCCCTAAAGTTCTGCTGGTGTAGTTAAGTTTGAGACACCACTCGTATACCCTTTGTTAAGGACAATAAAACTTCAATATTTTTATATTGATACAATGATGCAAGTATCAATCTTCTGAACTCTTAAAAAATCTTAAACTAAAAGAAACTCCCAACATACTGGTCATATAAATTTTAAAAAAAAACTCAGTACTTCTAAAACCCAACTATGCCAAAGTATGCAGTTACTCCTAAATTCCCATCAACCAAACATAAATTACATCAATTTAGGTTTTCGTAACTGGTTGCTTTAGTTTTAATCCAAACACAAGCTGTACAAACTTCTAACCATTACCAAGATCATGGTTGAAGGCACCTACACCAAACTCCAAAGTAGCTGATTGAAGCCGACTAAAAGCTCTTGAATCTCGATTATAATAAGTGTAGGAAAAACTTGTGGGTGGCTCACTAGTTGTTGCAAGGCTGTGCTGATCCACTCAACTGGGCGTTAGAGGCATTCGGAGAAGCGCATTCGTGGGATGAAAGCGAGAAAAAAGATGGTAATACGATAAAAAATAATTATGGGAACAAATGAATGAGGAAAGGAGGATGCAAATGTGGGCTGGCTATTAAAAAAAAAGTATAGATATCTGCCCATTAAAAGGCTTGAAAAAGCAAAAGGAAAGAGAAAGTAATGGGCACATCCACATGGGAAGTGTGAGCGAGAGAGAGAGAAAGGCGCTGTTTCTAAGTAAGGTTGGGCAGGTAAGTGTCATCATCAGTAACCATGATGGGAATAGGTATCTTATAGTGTTATTGTATGGTTCAGTTTGGTGGACCGTTTGATTTCTTTCTTCCAAGCTCCAGTCCATTCCCTACTACTCTTTGGAGATCTAGTTTCAAGGATCAAACCATTTTTGCGCTGAAAACAGAGATGTTTAAAGAAAAAGGTTGACGGGTCCAAATATGTGTTTATTGAAGTCTCAATAATAGTCACATGCATCGTCTGTTATCTGAATCTGCCCTTGAAAGCTGAGTTTGTCCTCCATTGGTTATGATTCTACTGAGATTGAATCAAATCATACTTAAAATCTCTAGGGTGGTGAATCTCTGTACTTGGACGCACAGGTTCGAACCTTTTCTCTTCGGTTGGTTAATGATTATTACTAGTTGATTATTATTGTTAAGCTCATGAGTCCAAACCTAATTGGACCCATTAGGCCCGCACGTACCTAAGGGAGAAAGGGTGGCCTTGGGAGGGAGCCCACAAAGGTAGAGTCAAGAAGCTCGACTGACTATACCCAAAAGGAAAATTAGATCCCAAGCAAGCCTATAGGTCGAGCTGAAGCTACAGGCAACTCCCCCGTTGCCCCTTGGTATAGTCATTAGGATCGTGGAAGGAATAGAATAAATATGACAATTCATTCCCTGTTTAAAGGTAAGTAACAGGAGTGTGTTGAGCAATGTAGGTGCGAAAATCTCTCTTTTGCAGGGCTACTCGAACCACTCGGACTAGAACATCCATTTGACCTCCGAGATTAGACTTGTTCATCCCGATCAAATCTTGGCATTTAACAGTGAGGACTCAACCAATTAATTCTATTTGCCATGAAATATCTGTTTACTTCAAATTTATACTATATGTTCAAAGTTTTTTCTCCCTATTAAGTTTGGTTTTTGCATATATATACCTCAAAAGAAAAGAAACCAAGCCTGCTATTAGGGTCCTGGCGCTGCCCATTAGGGCCCAAGTTCTAGTGAAATGGGGTGGGTAGTGAAGGGTAGTTCTGAATTGGAACAATGGTAGTGAAGCTTAGCTCTGAAGTGGACCAAAAACATTAAGAACAGGCCCAAAGGGAGCTCAAATTCACCTCTTCCAAGATTGAGACCCATAAATGTTCCTCACAATATAGTTTCAAAGCTAGTTTGAATTTTGTTTCCTCCTTTATTTGTACTAGAATGTAATTTTTGTGGAAGCTTAGCTAACGAAATTCAAAGAAGGAATTTTTTCCTGGCAAGTTCGGTCAAAATGAAAATTGGGTTGTGGAAAATTGGTTTGAACTTCGAAGGTTTAGCCTCTTTTTATCTTTCAAAGATGAATTTAATGCTCGCCAAGGCATTACCATGAGGACGTTGACTGCTTCATGCTCTTACACCATAAAGCATCCATCCCTCGTTGTATAGAAGAGCATAATTCATTTTAATTCAAATCCGTTAATAAAATAATGATTTCTAGACTAAAAGAAACATATTAGATGGGATGAAAGAGATTAAACTTTTATAGAAAAGTATACATTAAATTAATCATAGAGACTAATGAGAAATTGTTAAAAGTAGAGACGAAAGTGACATTATAGAAACATAGATTATTCTCATTTTCTAGTCCATTTCACTCTGCCCAAAACCCAATGCTTCTTAACTGAAGAAACAAAACATGATCGTCCAGAAGCATCGAATAAGGATCCAGTCAAAAAAGGAACACACAAGGGGAAAATGGTTACTAAGAGAGAAAGTTTAGGATCCAGAAGCACATGACAGACTTATTCTTGAAACTCATAGATTACTAAGAGAGAAAGTTGCAATTCCATTCGGTTAACGCTTAGGAGAATGGTAAGTTTGTTAGTGGATTATACAGATTACAGTAGTCTAGTCTGAAGGGTTATTATTAATTAGATTAATACAACTTACTTCCAAGGGGGTCAGGCTTGAGCTCTCTCTAACTTAAGCAGCAACTAAGCGAGGAGCCAGAAATTCTTCTGCCATCTGGTGTTGATTACATACCCACCCATGTCTCTGCTTTGCTTCCTAACTCCTATAGTCAAGCACTCGGCGTTGTTTATGCACTGTTCCACCAAATCGCCCGCCCCACCACTCCCACAAAAGCTGCACTCAGTTCATCAATCACATTTTAAGTTCAAAAACAAGATGGAAAGTCCATTAATACGAGTGGAAATTTGACTGTTAGGTTAGATTCGACCCACCAGCTGAAAAAGGATGATGGCCTTCTCTGTCCCAGAACCAGCACCGACACCTCCAGCTTCTTTACCTGGTTCATCACTGTGGCCAGCTTCGGTCCTTCTAACACCAGCACCTCCACCTCTACCTGAAGATTTCATATTAGAACCTTATATTACACAAGGGGAAAACACATTATGCAGCTTATACTCAGCTTTTACGGTTGAGGATTGTGGGGGAGGGAGTACAACATTGGTTAATTTAGGGACATATCTCCATTGGTATAAGGCCTTTTAGGGAAACCCATGTGAGCTTATGTTCAAAGTGTACAATATCATACCATTGTGGAGATCCGTGATTCTTAACCTGCTATCAAAGTTATGTCCTTAACTTAGACATGTCAATAGAATCCTTAAATGTCGAACAAATAAGTTGTGAGCTTTCAAGGGGTAGTCAGGTGTCGAACAAAAGGTGTACTTTGTTCGGGGACTCCAGAAAAAGAGTCGATCCTCGATTAAGAGGAGGCTGTTCAAGGACTAAATAGGCTTAAGGAAGGCTCGATAGTGTATTTTGTTCGAGGGAGGATTGTTGGGAGGGAGTCCAAAATTGGCTAATTAAAAGGAATAATCATAGGTTTATAAGTAAAAATACATCTCCATTGGTACGAAGATTTTTGGAGAAACCGAGAGAAAAGTTAGGAGAGCTTAGGCTCAAAGTGGACACTATCCTACAGAAAATCCGTCCTTGATCCCTAACATATACTCTAATTCCTTGGTTAAATTGGAAGTGGGATCTGTGTCAGACAGAGTGATAAGACATGCTTCCTCCCATTGCATAACTTTCAATCAGAAATCAAACCAAAAGCTTAGTAATCTTGACAAGATCTGAGAAGAAAAGAAGGGGGAGAATTGAATTCCGTTCTAACCTCAGGTCTAGAAGCCTTGCAGAGAGAACCAAGAGAGGTAGCACAAAAAGAGGAAGAAGAAGAAGAAGAAGAAGAAGAATCTGCAAAAGACGAAGTAGAATCGGTGATAACGTGAAGAAGAGTGAGAACATCGCCCTTGTTAGCGACATGAGTGAGCGCCCACATAGTTGCATGATTGGATTGCGAAGTCTGATCCACCACCACCATCACCCTCTTCTTTCTCGACATCCCACCATTGTCGATCCCATACATATTGTTAACACCACCCTCCATCTTCTGATTCCAACGCCACCCCTCACTGACACTCTCTTCACCTACGCTTCTCCTAAACTCCCCACCCCACCTCCTCGAAGCCGACCGAGACCCCTCCCTTTTACTTATCTGCCTCAGAAACGATTCCGTACTTGGCATTTTCTCGAACACCTCGTCTGCAACAAAACCAGACAGAAATCAGTAAGCTTAAATCTAGTAAATGGGTCATTAACATACGAAAATGGCAGAGAGAAGGAGAAAGACAATACGAAATTGATGGATGGGACTGGGGCTTATGATTTCAATTACTGGTTAAGTTAGGGGGGAGCGTGTGTGGAAAAGGAATGCCATAATTTGTATGTGTCTATAAAACAGAGGTTAAGAAGCGTCACGGGAAGAGATGGAAGGGAAACACAATCACTACTGTCTGCGTGTGATAATGAAAGGTAAAGGGATTCCCTCGCTTTCTCTGTTTTGGAAATATTTTATTTCTCTTTTGAACATTTCTTTTGGATCCTTTCTCCAGAATCTGCAATCTGAAGTGGGTAAAGTACGGTCAGATCAATATCAATATTATTTCTGACAACACTCCTCTAAATTGGATTTATGATGCTATTCTCTGCCCACTAGCTTAGCTTAGCTTGTTTTTTTATTTTTTATTTCGAAAATTAAAACTTGATATTGCACTATTTTCTTTTCTATATTAAATAATTTCGAATTACTCATTTTAAAATAAATTCCAAAAAATGTATAGTAAAAATAAAATAATATTTAAAGTATATATTATTTAAGTATTATGTCTAAATATTCTTTATTTATGATTTGATTTACCGTATATTTATTTTATTTTCAACATTCAATTATTTTATATTTTCTTCATGTATATACATTAGTTGTTAGCTTGTATGTTATTTAAGTTTTTGAATATTCTTCATGTGTACACATTAGTTGTTAGCTTGTATCTTATTTAAGTTTTTGAATATCAATGAGAATACACACGATGTACATAGGGTGAAGCGGAGACTGAGAAAACCTTCTCTATCCTCTTCTCATTATTTACTTAGTTTTAATCTCTAACCCCAGTCTAACTAATAGTGAAAAATTTATCCGTACTTCCTCCCTTATTTCCTATTTAAACGAGAATTCTTCATCTTTGTAACGGTTCAAGCTCATTTCTAGAAAAAATTGTCCTCTTTAGGCTTTCACTTATGGGTTTTCCTCAAGGTTTTAAAACGCATATGTTAGAGAGAGATTTCTACACCCTAATGTGGGATCTCACTATAGATGTTTACCGGAGACTTTACAGGTTAAATAGATATCTCTACCTCTGATTTAAACGTATCAAGTCATCTGTAAAAAAAACGAACAATATTTGGGTAAATTACTTTGCCCATATAGTAAAAAACACTAAAAAATAAAATAATTTAAGAAATGAAATAATGAAAGTTTTATACTCAAAAAAATTATAGTTACACGACTACGACCATGTTTGAGTGTATAAAAATTAGATGCATATGAATATTAATGTAAGTAATTTCCTTAAAAGATAGGTAATCCGGGCTCGAGTAATATTCATAAATTAATAATTATGTTTAATTTTAAAAATATTGTAGCCATGCAAATTTAATTGGTTGTTGTTTGCCATGAAATTTTACTACTTTAACATATGATGTCAACGTCAAAGAATTCATTACGGTATACGAAAAAGAAAAAGAAATGCAACCTCCAACTAATTAATAGGAAACAATGTCAATATCAAAGATGTCTTTTACAGTATACCAAAATAATAATTAATAATAAATAAATAAATAAAATAAACATTTTTTCTTTTGGTGCCTGAAATATCAATATTATTCTCTCTTTTGGAAAAAATGGGCATAATAATTTAATATTGCTTATTTTACGGATAGGATCTGATAATTGTTATTATTTAATGTAAATAATTTATTTTATTTTATTTTCAGATTCTAACGTTATTATTTATTATATGCCAAATGGACCAGATTTGACACGTGGCTGTGTGGCCCAGCGAAATCATTTTGGAGGATAAAATGGTATTTTCCATAGAAAATAGATAAAATTATTGGACAGAGTTATTGAATTAAGGATCTGGAGGGACACGGTGGCTTATAACATTATACAATACAATCAAATCTAATCTAAATTAATTTCTAAGATTTTAAAATATTGTATCTTTTTTTATATTTCAAATTATAATTACAATAAACTTTCCATTTGAATTTATAAAATTATTCAACATGATTCTTAACTTTTGTTTTAAATTTGTTTTTATATTTAACATTATCCTATACTTACTAATTTTCAAATTTTAAAAAATCAAAAGAAATATAATATTGTTTAAAATATTAAAGGGCCCTAATTAAATGTAATAAAATAGTATATTTAAGCCAAATATTTAATTCTCTACCGCAACGAAAATTAAAATATTTATAAAATTGTTCTTTTTTTAGTATCATTTTAAATAGAAAATAAAAGGGAAAAAGTGGGGCCGGGGAGATGAAGCCGGTGGGGCCCTTTTCGCCGATTGGGAATTTCGTGGATCTCAAATCAGAACTCGTACTTCTCTGTTTTCTCCTAATAATTGCTCCCGGGTTGCCCGCTGCCCCCTTGCCCTTGCCCTTCTCTCTTAATTCCACGTCATATTTTTCCACATTTTATCCCTTTTCCACGTCATATTTACCAATTTAGTTTTTTTTATTACGATTAAAAAAAAAAAAAACGTCGGTTTAATAATTATTTTATTTTTTGTTTTCTCATAATAAATTTATATCTATAAAGTTAATTTTCAAAATATAAAAAAAATAGAATAGTTATCAAATTTAGTTAATTTCTGTAAATTTATTAAGTTTCACTTAATTTTTGTGTGATTTTTTAATAAACTAATTACAAATGATCAATAACAATTATAAATTTAAATTGATGCATTAAATTATTAGTTTTAAGTTTATATATTTAAAACTATTTTTGTAATCTTTAATTTTATATAAATATGTGTTTCATTTTAAAACAAACTTATTAACTCGTTTTAACATTTTAATTTCATTATTTACTGTTAATAGAAAAAGATTTACCTATTATAATTAAAATTTACTATTTTCTATGGTATTTAGCTTATAGTAAAAAATATTTTGTACTCTGTTTTAAATTTATTTATAAATTTCATTAATATTTTTCAAAATTTTTAAAAAATTTCACGTAGAAAAAATAATATTTGAAATTTTATAAAAATAAGAAAAAAAAAAAAAGGGGCGTAGTAAGTGTTGAGAGAGGGAGGGCAATAATTATAAATCAATATCGTCACGTTAGGTGGGCCGTACAGTGTGTGGGCATGGGAAATTGGTCCCCTAAACATATTTATTTTATTTTATATATTTTTATTTATTTATTATTTAATTTTTTTTTACTTCACGGTAAAAAAGTAAATTGAGAGTAGAGACAAATTAGCGTTCCGCACCGTCTTTTCTGTTTGTATCTGCCGGCTACTGTCCACTGTACTCTCCACTCAAATACATATTCTCTCCCGAATAAATTAATAAATTATTTTGTAACTTTTTAATTTGTTTAAATTTAAAATTTTAATAATACTTTTAAATTTTACAAAAAGTTTAATAAGATATTAAATGTAAAACATACCCACTTTATTTAAAAAAATATTTGTAAATTTTTAATAGTTTTAAGAAATATATTTAAACATTAATTTTTTTTAATAATATCCTTTAATTTTAAATAAAAAAAATTAAAAATATATTTATTGTAATAAGATGGATATAAAATTTTAAAAGTAGCATCAACCACCTTTACTTTTATATAAAAAAAAGAGTTTGGAAAAGCTTTTACGGTCAAATGCACGGATGAAAATTGTCTATTTTAGAAAAATGGCATTTATTTTAAAAAATTCACGAGTATTTTTTATTTTTTTAAAAAATTTAAAAGTATTTTTAAAATTTTTTTAAAAAGTTTTAAATGATTTTGAAAACTTAAGAATATATTTTTGAAATAAAATATTAATTATTTCCTTCCAAAATTAACACTATTTTATTTATTTATTTAGCCATTTATTTATTTGAAAGTCCATATATTTTTATTTATTTAGCCATTTATTTATTTTCATAAAAATAAATAAATTAAAAATAAAATATTCCCGATGATTCTATTTCGCTTCATATCTCGGAGGTAGTTAGTTGGGCCCAAGTAATGGGCCTTCCCTTTCCAAAAGGGCCGTTTTGTGGCCCAACAACTTTATGGGCTTTATTTAGTGCTAGTCCATGTAGCCTACCCATCACACAATTCTATCCGGTCCGGTTTTTTAAAATTAAAAAACGGCCCATTTCCATCCTGATAACTAAATGACCAAACAAATGGTTAAAATTACAAATCTGTACCTTATTGATTAATCTAAACATTATAATTATACGAATTAGTGACTATGTTATATATCGATTACCAATTAAAGTATGATTCCCGTACTTGAAATTTAAATTTAGTTTCTAATTAGTTCATAAATTTTAGAAATTTGAAACGTTATTTATTTTTTAAAATATAAATTTTAGATACTAATATTTTTATATTTTAATTATCTTATTAGGATTAATTGGTTATTTATTTCTTTAGTATAATAAATATGGAATTAATCATTAAAATGTTGAGCTAAAAAATTTATATTAATGATATTTATAAACTAATAGTAACACGAATTTATTTAATTTTTTTACCAATATCCTCCCAAGTTAACATTTTATTGACAATGACCTAAAAGTGACACGTGGGCGTTTTTTATTCAGCCAACACAGCATGAAATTTATAATAATGGAGAGGATTGTATGCTTGATTTTGCTGACTCAGCAATTTACCGGTGTCAAACCCACCAGCTCTACCACCACCTGCATCTATAATTCCCAAGTCAATATTTTTATTATAATATTTGAAAAGGTGATATTCCACCAATAAACGAGCGCGTTGTACATACGTGCAATCAAGGAGCGTAAGCTCCACATCATACGAACGTCAATTAAATCAGCTAATTAAAATAAATAAATAGAAATGTTTTTTCCCTCAACGGCGCCTGGATTGAAATCCTCCTCGGGCCCACTTAAGATGCCAATGCCACCACCATACTCGCAAAAAGCAAAAAGCAAAAAAGCCGAAATTCCCAAAATATCCTCACAGTAAAAAGTAACACAAGATTCAAAAAGCCTCAAACGTCGTCGTTTGAGTGCTGCAAAAAAGCGGGAATTTTGAGCTTTCCAAGGGTAAAGTAGTCCAAAGAAAAAACTCATTGATCGAGATTCTGGGCTGTGTCTGTACTGTCTATGCAACATATTTGTCTGCTTGCCTTCACCAAAGCGTTTTCTTTTCCTCTGTTCTTAATCTTTTCTCTCCAAAACCCTTCGAAAAAATCCCTATATTCTTCAAATTTTAGTTGAAATTGTGAACCCCAAAAGCCCTCTGAAGAATCTCTCAAAAGCCTTCATTATCCGAAGTGAAGAACCCCACTTGCCTCAAATTCCATGTTCATCTCTGTTTAATCGTTGAGTAAAGGAAAAAGCTACAAAAAACCCCATCATTTTGATATCTGATTCGAAGAACAGTGCAAAAAAAACCCAAATTTTCCTCTGCTATACTCTGTTTTGTTCTTAGAGAAGATCGACAAAGAACAAAGCTTGCAGAAATGGCAGATCAGGTGCCGGCTACTGCTTGCAGAGCTCTGAATTTGTCTTTGTTTGTTGTTTTAGCCTTGATTTTGGCCAATGTAGCTCTTGTTTGCGCTAAATCAACTATAGAGCCATGTTCGAACTCCGATTCTTGCAATGCCCTGCTTGGCTACACTCTCTACACTGACCTCAAGGTTTCTGAAGTCGCTTCGCTCTTTCAAGTCGACCCCATTTTGATACTCACCGCCAACGCCATAGATGTTTCATACCCAGATGTTGAAAATCATATTCTCCCTTCGCAGTTGTTCGTCAAAATCCCCATTTCTTGTTCATGCGTTGATGGGATTCGTAAATCGGTTTCGACTCGGTACAAGACTCGCCCATCTGACACTCTCTCGTCGATTGCTGATTCCATCTATGCTGGTTTGGTCTCGTCCGACCAGATTCGGGAGGCTAATTCCATTTCGGACCCCTCTGTTCTTGATGTTGGACAGACCCTTGTCGTGCCGCTTCCTTGTACTTGCTTTAATGGGACAGACAATTCGTTGCCTGCTATTTACTTGTCTTACGTTGTTCAATCCGATGATACTTTAGCTGGGATTGCGTTCAGATATTCGACCACTATCACTGACTTGATGGATGTTAATGCCATGGGCAACCCAGCGATCAAAGCTGGGGATATTTTGGCTGTCCCCTTGCCAGGTAAATTTTCTGTCTAATTGGGACATTTATGTGCTAATTTTGGGAGTTATCATCAATTTATAAGTAGTAAGGAATACAACTGACTATAAGGCCTTTTGGGGAAACCAAAAGCAGAACTACGAGAGCTTAGGCTCAAAGTGGACAATATCATGCCATTGTGTTGAGTCGTGATTCCTAATATGTTATCAGAGTCATGCCCTTAACTTAGTCATGTCAATAGAATCCTCAAATGTCGAATAAAGAAGTTGTGAGCCTCGAAGGTGTAGTCAAAAGTGACTCAAGTGTCGAACAAAGGATGTACTTTGTTCAAGGACTCCAGAGAAGGAGTTGAGCCTTGATTAAGGGGAGACTGTACGAGGGCTCCATAGGCCTTAGGGGAAGTTCTATAGTATACTTTGTTTGAGGACTCCAGAGAAGGAGTCGAGTCTCGATTAAGGGGAGGCTGTTCGAAGGCTCTATAGGCCTCAGGAGAGGTTCTATAGTGTACTTTGTTCGAGGGGAGGATTGTTGGGAGGGAGTCCCACATTGGCTAATTTGGAGAATGATCATGGGTTTAAAAATAAGGAATACATCTCCATTGGTACGAGACTTTCTGGAGAAATCAAAAGTAAAGCCACGAGAGCTTATGCTCAACGTAGACAATATCATATCATTGTGGAGGTCTGTGATTCCTAAACATTTAGGTTGAATGTTCAATGTTTTGTTGGAATCTTTAGTTGATTTGCTGCACAATTTCGTTGTTAAAGGAAATGAATTGATGAATGTGCTATGTTGTGTCATAAGGAAGACTTATTGATTCATAACTTATTGTGTCTGAAGCTGTGGGGATGTTTATTGCTTCTTCTTTACAGCGTGTGCCTCCAAGTTTCCTGGATATGCCTCCGACTTCGGTTTGATCGTGCCGAATGGGAGCTACGCCATTACGGCTAGTCATTGTGTTCAATGTAGCTGTGGACCGGGGAACCTCAAGTAATTGAGCAGCTTTGTTCTTGAATTGATATGGTTTTATGATTGTTGATGGTTTTCATTTGCTTAATTGTTTGTTTTTGAAACAGTATGTACTGCATGCCTGCGCCCTTCGCCGTTTCTTGTTCGAGTATGCAATGTCGAAACAGCAATCTAATGCTTGGGAACTTCACTGCACAGCAGAGTAGTGCAGGTTGCAATGTTACGTCTTGTAGCTATGGCGGGTTTGTTAATGGCACGATATTGACGACGTATGTCTCTTTTCTTCTCGTTTGTTTTAAGCGTTTCGATGATGTTGGTGCCATTGTTGTTCGTTTTGTCGAATCAGTCGTTTTGATCGATCTTTGTTCATGTTTCACAGGCTGTCTTCGAGTTTACAGCCTCGATGCCCAGGTAATTGTTCTTTTCGTTTTGGCTTAACCTTCAAGCTCAGAAAGCTTACTTTTAGATTGTTTGGCTTGGTGGGTTCGTCTAAATGTTGGAGATTGTGAGTTTTACTGAAAAAAGAAAGCCAAAAGTGGACAATATCTGTTAGCGGTGGGTTCGAGCGGTTACAAATGGTATCAGAGTGAGGCACCGAGCAGTGTGCCAACGAGGACGCTGGGCCTCCAAGGGGGTGGATTGTGAGATCCATCCTCGTTCCCTATAAGAGTGTGGAAACCTCTCCCTAGCATACATGTTCTAAAAACCTTAAGAAAAATCCCGAAAGGGAAAGTCTAAAGAGGACAATATATGCTACCAGTGCTGTTGGGCCGGTATCAAAGCTAGGCACCGAACGGTGTGCTAGCAAAGACGCTGGGCCTCCAGGAGGGATTGTGAGATCTCACATCGGTTGGAGAGGGGAACAAAACATTCCTTACAAGGATGTGAAAACCTCTCCCTAGTAGACGCGTTCTAAAAACTTTGAGGGAAAGTCTAAAAGAGGACAATATTTGCTAGCAGTGGGATTGGACAAATGGTATTAGAGCCAGGCACCGAGCAGTGTGCCAATGAAGACATTGGGCTTCTAAGGAGGATGAATTGTGATATCCCACCTCGGTTGGAAAGGGGAACGAAACATTCTTTATAACGGTGTGAAAACTTGTCCCCAGTAGACGCGTTCTGAAAACCTTGAGGGGAAGTCCAAGAGGGAAAACTCAAAGAGGACAATATATGTAGCGTTAATACTAGTTAAATGCAAACTATATCATGCTTTTTCAGGGCCACAGCAATTTCCCCCAGTTAAAGCCCCACCAACCACAGTAACCAGAGATTCAAATTTTCCTCCAGCTCCAGCTCCTCAATTTGATGGCTCACCTGCACCGGGGTCGGGATCGGGATCGATCCCATCAACAACTAGTTCTCTCCCTGGACTCCCACCAGCCAGTGGCCCCGTTGGCAGTTCTTCTGGATTGAACCCGACTCCGTCCTCTGCCTCCTCGTTGATGAATCCATTTGCTAGTATTTCTGCTGCCATTCTGTTATTTATCATCGTCAACTTCTTAGCGTCATTTTCATTATAATTTTTTTCATGGCGGGCGACTTCACAGTCGGCTTGTATTATCGGGTGGTTTATATGTTTCGAGATTTTTCCCGTGTATGTTGACTGTATGTAACCGTTATTGTTCTTCGTTGTCGAGAACGACGTATGAGTTAAGTGAACTGTAGGTTTTTTGAGACCTTTTCTTTATTCTCTTGTAATTTGTACTCTTTTCTGTCTTAGAAGACTGCAATATTAGGTGATTATTGATTCATTTCCTACTTGCATGCATTTTGAAGTTGCTAATGTTAAGTTAATGACCAAAAGAATCTGTTGCCTATAAAAGATTTACAATATGTTAATGATTTACTGTTTCAGGTGCTAGCTAGAGCAGAGCTCTTGGACCAATGTTATTCAACATATGATCTTTGAACTTTGTCTCCTAGTAACCGACGTTAGCACGTTGTGTGGGAATAAACGGTACGACCTCGTGCTCGAGATCATGAGTGACCAACGTATCCTGGTGTTGCATGCTGCTGAAAATTGACAAACCTCTTGCAGCTCCGATTGCTAAGCACACCGACCCTCGCTCCTCATCGATGACCATAAAGTTCTCAATTCGAAGCTTCAAGTCGAGGCCCTCGTAATGAAATATCAAATCAGGTACATCCAGTTTGCTGTTCATGTGTGAAGGCAGCTGGGAGGTTTGTCTGTGGAGTAAAAACTGCCATCGGTGTTTAGTCTAAATCGACGAGGTCGGGATGGGCGAGAACTGTTGGCCTACTGTGGTTCCTTGTAGAGTTAGGTAGTAGAAAGATGGCTCAAATGGATGTTGTATCAGAGGCGTGCCCGCGATGCCTGATGGCTAAATTTATAGTGTCGTCGAGGTTTGTTGAAGATCTAAAGGTCGGACTCCCAGTGTGAATATCGAGCTACGAAAGAAGCGACAATCGACCTCGACTGAGCCCCATTACGCCAGGACCCCTGCTTCAAGCCCTTTACATGGTTCCTTAGCCCGCACCCAAACATTATGTCTCAAACAAAAACTTGCTGGCTTGCTTCTCCGAGCCTGAACGTATCATGTTAAAAGTTAAAAAGAAATATACATTTATAATCTTTTTAGTTTCATATAATTATATCATATATTTATATATGAATAAAATATTGGAAATTTAAAAAAAAAAAAAAAAAAAAAAAAAAAA
>NC_036650.1:5891513-5930689 GCF_002806865.2 Cucurbita pepo subsp. pepo | reverse complement strand
AAAAAAAAAAAAAAAAAAAAAAAAATATATATATATATATATATATATATATATATATATATATATATATATATATATATATATATATATATTTTATTAAGATGAACTTCATATAAAGGCCTATGGGGCCCACCTTAGGAAAAAAGAATTGAGCCGAGAGTTTGGCCCAATTTATAAACGTGGGCCCATATTCTAGAATGGGCCGAGTGGGCTATTCGTAAAACTGGGCCCAACTCCCATTTACAGTCTGGGAAATCGCACGGCTGAAACATACATCGTCGACTACCCCACACACCTGAAAATCCGAAGGTTTGTTTGTTGCAGAAACCCGCCACGCCGTCGACTGCTTGAACCCACACGTTGCCGTCGTCGATTGCTGCGACCCTCGCCGTTGAGGAAGAACAACGAGATCCGAAGCTTCGCGGCGGAAAGGTAAGTTTCTTCCCTTTTTATTTGTTTATTTATGATGGTGGGTAGAACTGGGCGTCTTTCTCAGTGGCTCAATCTGTAACATTTTTGGGCCTATTTTGCGTCGAAGTCTATTAGAAGTAGAACTGGGCGTCTTCTCTCCGTTGCCAATTCAGAAACAGCCATGGCCTCTGCTCCTTCGAAGCTCTATGCAGGTTCTTCTTCAATTCCTCTCTCCTTTCATATGGATTCTCAGGTACGAGTATCAGAGTTTCAGGGGCTTATTCTTTTTTGTGATCTTTTGATTGTGTTGCTGCAGATGATGTTAGCCTGTTAGTGGTTTTACTGGATACAAATCCATTTTTCTGGAGCACATATTCTCTCCCATTCTCCAAGTTTCTCTCTCATGTAATTGATTGATTCTCTCTCTACTTATGGATCCTATCAAATTGGTATTTCAGGTAGAAATGTAATGAACACTGGTAATTTTCTGTTTTGGGTATATAGGTACTTGCTTTTCTGAACTCCATTTTAGTTCTGAATCAACTTAATGAGGTTGTGGTCATTGGTACCGGATATGCTTCATGCAAGTATCTATACAACTCGTCTTCTTACTCAAATCGTAGCCTTGAAGATGGTAGAATGCCTGCACTTTGCACTCGTTTATTGAATAATTTGGAGGAATTCATGATTGGGGATGAGCAGTCAATCAAGGAAGACCCCAGAGGAGGGACCATGTCTTCACTTCTTTCTGGATCGCTTTCCATGGCTTTGTGTTGTATCCTTGATGATTTTTGGTGCTGATTATTTGCTTATTTACGCCGATAGCTTCTTGTCGTCTATACAGTAGTTAAACTCTGTCATGTTCTAGAATTAGAATGTTTCAATGGATCATCAAGATTTAGCAGTTAGGACCAAACAATATCTGTGGAGATTGGAGTAGCATATGGAAGTTATCTTTCATTTGTACATTTGATTGATGTTTGTCGTAATGAGTGATGACAGCAAAATGCTGTCAAAGTTATGGCTGACACGATGGAATTTGCTGATTGCCACACTCTTTAAATGCAACTTGAGTAATCTAATTTCACTAACATATTATTTTGCTCCAAATGCTTGACCTTGTGAGAGTAGATATACAGAAAGTTTTCCGATCTGGATCTCTCCATCCCCATCCTCGGGTACGCACATGTTCCTGTTCTGCATCTCTTTATTTCCAATTTTCGTATCTGTTTGTGCTTTGCATTTTTCATTTCTTTTGTTTGTTGCTTACTTGTACCATCTGTTCCACAGTAATTTCATTAATCAGCTTCAATTTTTTTGTGAAAACGTGACTTATCTATGTGAATGTGTTTGCTTTTCGTGTAGATCCTTTGCTTGCAGGGATCCCCAGATGGACCTGAACAGTAAGATTTTTCTCATCTTTTGCATTGAATTTATCTATTTGTGTAATTTTTTTTAACAATGGGTAACAAACTGTAAAATCTTTCTTCTGGTAACTGTTTTCTCTTCCAGATATGTTGCAATCATGAATTCCATCTTTTCTGCTCAGCGTTCAATGGTTGGTATTTTTTGTTTTTCTTCTGTGTGTTCTTATATGACTTCACTTCTATCAATCACTAACTCTCTTAAATTTAAGGGGTTAATTATCAGTTAGTAATGACAAATGCAACCCCAAATGCCTAATGGAAATGCTTAATATAAATTTTTTCTCTAACTTGTTCTTTGTTTGGTCTTCATGCTAGAAAGTGGCGCTGGTCTAAACTTTTCTGTAGTTTCTTCCCCTCTAATTTTCGGAAAATTTTTCTAGACATCCCATAGGTGAATTTGAGATTAAATGCATTGAAGAGACTCCAGGAATTTATATTGACCTACTTTCTTGGAGTCTAAAACTAAATATCTAGTCTCCACGGTTAGAATTGAAGTCCAATTGTGAGATCCCACATCGGTTGGAGATGGGAACGGAACATTCCTTATAAAGGTGTGGAAACCTCCCCCTAACAGATGCATTTTAAAACCGTGAGGCTGACGACGATACGTAACAGGCCAAAGCGGACAATATCTGCTAGCGGTGGGCTTGAGTTGTTACCCCAATATTCAGAAAAGATCCTTTTTTATCTGCTTGTCCTATGGTAGAATTTGTTGAATATCTGGCATCTTTTCTATTACCGATGTTGTCAATTGTGAAAATCAAAATAAATATATGTATGCATGTAAGTACATGTACATAAAATAACAAACAAAAATAGATCCTACAAAGAGGACATGGGGAGAGGGGAGTTTCCCTGAAGGAACAGATTATGGGATAGAAGTTACCAAGAAAAACACCGGTCCAAGCTGTTAATGAAGTATAGAAGTAGCGAAACCCTTGCCTTAGGTACTCCAAATAAAGGCTGTAACTGAGAAAATCATTAAAGAAATGTATTGAAAAAGTATAAATAGAGATGCACTATCGAATTAATCGCTCCATCAACTATATCAAGTTTGAAGATGAAGAATGTTTAGGATCTTTGAATTGTTAGTTTTCTCTTGGCTATGACAGCTTAACAATGTATAAGTATCCTATCATGTATAATTTTTCATTCCTGCTTCAGGTTCCTATAGATTCATGTTACATTGGTTCGCACAATTCTGCATTTCTTCAGCAGGTAAGCTACCTGTACATGATTCTTAATGGGTCATTTATTTCCCCTCAGAATCTTACCATCTCAGGCTGTATCCTCTTTTCATTTGGGTGGTGATTTGGTTTCTGATGCTGGATAGGCTTCTTACATAACTGGTGGCGTTTATCTGAAGCCTCAGCAAATGGATGGGCTGTTTCAGTATCTCTCTGTGGGTTTTACTTCCCTGTTGCTTTCTCTTTCTCCCTCCAAGTTCAAAGTGTTTGCTTACTTTTCGCATCGTTTTAGGATTTTTAAGTTACAGTTTAGTCGAATCAATGACTTCTTACTGCAAATTGTGACTGATTGTGGACCAGGAGGCTTTCTTTAGTTCTTATAGTCTCTTCCTTACTTCGATGTGATATCGTATTGTTTTTTTTTTTTCTGCAGACAGTGTTTGCAACTGATTTGCATTCCCGGACCTTCTTACAGCTTCCGAAGTCTGTTGGTGTCGATTTTCGTGCATCGTAAGTTAGATGTCTTGTGACTTACAAAGTGCTGTGGTTTTGTGCTTATTATTTTGCCCTTCTCATCGTCATTTTTTCGTTTCTGTATCCAATAGAGAAGGTAATTGCTAGTGCCTAATTAATTGGGAATTTGCAGGTGTTTTTGCCACAAAAAAACAATTGATATGGGCTTTGTCTGTTCTGTTTGTTTATCTATATTCTGCAAGCATCACAAGAAATGTTCTACCTGTGGGTAAGTGAAATGTCAATCCTTAATTATTATATTTTTTTTCCTTTTATATGTGGTATCATAAAATTTATTGAAGGCAGTTTGATCTGTGTGAAAAGGAAGAGGAAGAGTAAGATTTTTGAGAACTCATTATGCTAGGATTTCTTTTTCTTGGTCAATTAATATTTACACGGAAAATTTTGGAAGAATATTTCGGTATGACCTGATATGAAAGGATTGATTCTGCCATATCTTTGGTGTAACGGCCCAAGCCCACCACTAACCGATATTGTCCTCTTTGGGTTTTCCCTTTCGAGCTTTCCCTCAAGATTTTTATAACGCATCTGCTAGGAAGAGGTTTTCACAACCTTATAAAAAATGGTTTGTTCTCCCCCCCAATTAATGTGGATCTCACCTTTAGTTTCTTGCGGTCATTGTTTGAACTCCGGATTGGAATTTTTAGTAAGAAATTATAGTTTCTTTATATTGGGATGGAAATTACAACATAGTTAAGGAATCGAGACACTTCATAAAGGTTCGAAGAACAACTTTTGACATTGTAAAGCTTATTATTGCTCGGTAGACGTTTCAGACGAGAGTCTGCCTATAATATGTGTATCCACTTCTAAACAAGCCTGTGCCTATTATTGATGAGTTTTGATTCATTCAGGTCAGTTTTTGGTGAGACCCCAGTAGCTGTCGATTCAGTGTCGAAACTGAAGAGAAAAACTCCAGAAACATGATTCAACTCTGCTGTAAGTTGCGATAGATCATTTCTTTGAACCATATTTTCTCCTCACTTTTATGGCTGTGGAACTGTTACCATTTTTCTTTCTTCCCTTTCTTGAGCTGTTTGGAATTGGATTTTTTTTTTGCTGATAACTGAATTAGTCTAAATGATGGAATTTGGTTCATCTGGTTTGAGCAGGAGATGACTCAGATCTGAAAGAGGGTCGGTCTGGACATTGTACGATTCAGATCGTTAGTCTAACATCCTGAGCCAGTAGATGGACCAGGCGAAGTGGAACGATAGCAAGCTAAGTCATGCATCTGTATTCATCTTTTCCAGGCCACACAAATCTGGTAACAAGGTTTCTATGGAACTTGAGAGACTTCAACTGGAAAAGTTAGTCTGATGCACTTGTACTGAAAGCTTGAAAGGCTTAGAAGTAAATATAAATTTTTTTTTTTTTTTTTGCTGGAAGTACGACAGTTTGAGCATATATAATTTACCATTTCAGGTTAGTTTCCAAGTTTCTTCAACTGTGATGCAACAAATTCACTAATTCAAATTTCGAACTTTGTAAACTTTTCACAACACAATGTAGAACTGGGAACAAAGCTACTGTACAAGATTTACAATGCCATATGAACCAATAACCAAAAGAAAAAATAAACAACAATGCCATTAGAAACGAGCACAGTTATTTAAATCACTTGATGAATAATGAAAAGGGAAATGAACCCCAAACAACATCATACGTTTGTTGAATATCAGTAGCTTCTTCAGAGCACCTTCATCACCGCTTTGCTTGTATGGTGGACACCGGTGGCAGCCAGTTTCAATATAGCCCGACCCTTGTATAAGCTGCAATATGCAAAACCTGGGTAAAGTCTTAGGAAACCAATCCCCAAGCAAAAACTAATAGCTTGCTTGACGAGTAGACAATTCATCAAACAATCCGACATTTAAACAAATAAAACTAATTTGAAAGAAAAGACGATACAAAGAAACAGAAACGTGTCAAACGCACAAATGCATCGGTGGAGAATTCCTTCTGCCTTTGGGATGAAATTGAATTGGGGTAACAAAACTAAAGAGCTTGGAAGTGAATAATCCCCGGGTCACCAGATTTACCCATTCAAGAATCAATGAATGAAATCTCCTAGTTTGGGATGAAATCTATGTGATGTGGGCTCCTAGTTTGGGAAGCTCTAGTTTTTTTTTGACAAGAGCTTGCACAATGAACTTAAGATCCAAGCATGCTGAGATTTATCCTTGTAATTCAACAATCACAAGCTTAAGAGTTCCGAAAAGTAAATCCTCCTATCAGGTATGCTGTTTCGTACTAGACACGAGGTATCGAGAAAAAATGAAATGACAATCATTTTCGACACGATAAATAAATCAACGAAAACTGACCCAGCCAGTGCAAGTCCCCAGGTGGCTAAGGAATAAAACAGCAACCCAGCATGCCAAATTTCAAACATCTTCTCTATTGTGCCGCCCATACTATCCAACGCCTTTGCTATTGCTGCAAATAGATGTAAAGTAGCACAAAATGTTAATTCAACAATTGCTATCGCCGAGTGTAACCCCATAGTCCAGAAGTTAAATTAACAAAGGGAAAGACATACTTTTCTGCAGCTCCTCAGGTGATACATTCTGCATTTTGGAAAACTTCAATATTTAAGATTCGTTATAGAAATCCAGGCAGAAATTCCATTCGAAGTGATAGGCATACCCGAGTTTTTGGGTTTGACATTATGCATCTAGCCATAAAGTGGGCAACTGCATCCACCACATGTTCCTCAGATACAATCACATAACTTTCATCATCAATTCCACTCCATTCCTCAACTTTGCTCGGAACCATATCTTCAGTAACCCATACCCACCAACTGGGTGCTTCACGGCTAACATTCACAAGAATGTCAGCTGTGTGTGAATCAGCTTCTAATCAAAGAACCAAACATGGGAGAGTAAATTCATCAAGCAATCAATATGAAAACGAGACTCCAGTACCAACTAATGGATTATGCTTGGTTCGATAAAGGAAAAAAGAAAAAACCTGTAGCTTCCCTGAAAGGAAATTCATAGGTGATTCCATCTTTTGATGCTTCGTTGAGGGTTTTTATTTCATTCAAGAACTTTTCAGAATCCACTGTCGCAACGAGACGAGCATACAGCTGGAAATTTACAAGTCCCAAATATAACTTGAGTTAATCGCAGGAGTTACGATAGAAAAAAAACTTCAATAATTGAAAGGAATCAAATACCAAACTATGATAATTATGTATCCCAGCTCAGGAAAGGAAACCACATGTCTTCAAATCTCAAACAAAAACTTTTCTGTATAACTAAACTAGGGCCGGAAAGATTCATAATTATTTGAAAACACTGTTTCATCGGCATTAAATAAGCGATGATTTAGAAAGGGAAAATAAATCGTTTCAACCATAAAATTGGAAACAGCACGAAATTACAATACCAGGAAAGCTTAGAAAACAAACCAAATGCAGGCAAAAGCTTGAAAAAGAGGGAAAATGGAGGAAATACATCGGGAGGGCAATCATTCAACAGACAGTGCGATTCGGATAACTTCTGAAGGAGGTCGAGATTTTGTTCGAGCAACTTCCTCAATCTCCGATTCTCCGATCGCAGAGCGTCGAGGTTTTCTTCCTCTGTAGGAGTGCGCTTGGTGGCATCATCACCAGGTTTATGGTGATTGTAACACTCAATCGCTGTCCAGGCCACGTCTGCAACCTCCATGGCCGTCTTGGCCACCTCCAGAGCACCATGGCCGCCTTTCATCCGGACAAACCTTCCGTCGCGATCACCCTGCTTCAATAATGGCGTCGATTTGATGCCGGAGCCCTCCCTTATGGAACTCGGAAGGATAACGAGTCCCAAAATTGGAAAATATATATAAATAAATATTTAGAAATTGGGCAAAATAGACTTTTTAGTTCGGTGTTAATATTTATTAAAATCTCCGAAGTTTAAAAATCGAAGAATTTAATCCGAAAATCTGAAGTTTTAAATTTATATTATTTGTTGGTGATTTGGACTGTGACGTGGCAAATGAGGTGGCATCTTCTTACTAATTTAATTTAAAGGTAAATTTAAGTTTTTATTAAAAATTTGTGATAAGAACACAGAAACATCAATACAATATACTTCATTCAATGAAGATGTGAAGAAGATATGGTTGAAATTATCGAAAGATATTTCAATTTATGTCACCTTAAAAAATAATAAAGTTTCATGTTATAAATTTTGGGTGAATTATAATTTAGAGTAATTTAGAATTATTGTATTTCATTGATATATTTTAAAACTTTTTATTTACCTTGTGTTACAATTACCTAATAGTTAATTATGGTCATTAAATATGAATGTTACTAACTGTTAGAATGCGTTTAATAATTTTATTTTGAGGCGGTTAGTGATGTATGATGTAGGTTGTATTTGTAAGTAGACTTGAAAAATACAGTAAAAAGAGTCTTTGTGCTTTCTTTAGCCAATGACTAAGTTTATTTGCAATTCGATATAGTTAAGGTTGCATGTAGAATCATTTAAGCTCGACATGATCAATCTTGTTTGTGAAGTGATTCGAATCTCAAACAAGTGTTCTTGCATTGAGATATTTGATCAACAAGAATCATTTAAGTTAAAGATGATCGATCTTGCTTGTGGAGTGATTCGAATCTCAAACAATGTTCTTGCCTTGAGATATTCGATCAACAAAGTAATCCGAATCTTACTCTCCTTGTAGTGATTTCACATATCAACTTGTATTATTAATTTTCAAATATAAATATAGTATAGATAATTATTTAATCTTCACACCGCTTGGAAATATTAAAATATTAATATTTTAATATATTTTTTTAAACTAAGGTGAACAATGACACGACCATAGTCATGGGACCGAATATTTTAGGGACTATAATAGTAAAAAAATAGTAAACTTAATTGGTTTTGAAAAAGTGCTAATTTTCAAAAGCGATCAACTGACGGTGACGGCGTCAATATGGTTTACGTAAATAGCCCATCAAATTCTCATCATCCCTAAATCGACCGACCCGGTCCAATCGGTCCAATTTCTCTACCAGACCGGAAGATGACGTGGCTTGTAGGTTCTTTTTTCATTTCAAACGGACGGCGGAGATCGAGATCGATATTTCATGAGATCTTCAGTCTGTACGAGCACCCACACAGTAACAAAATCTCTCCCTCTTTTTTCTGTCAAGCAGAGTCCTTCTTGGAAAGTCCTAACACACTTTCAGAGCCCATAATTTCTTCCTTCGCACAGAGAATCGGTGCGAGTCGCAGAAGAGCAAAATGGCGGAGGAATTACAGGACAACGATGCTCCGAACGAAGAGGCCATGGATGTAGATGTTGGTATAGAGACGAAGATTCAGAACGCGATGCTCTCTCGCGTCTCTCACTTCAAGGAACAAGCCGAGTGAGCTTCCTTTCTATTTCACTTTTTCTCATTTTCCGTGAGCGTACTCATCTGTGGGGACTTGTGAAGCATGTTTTGTAGTTTGTGTTTTCTGCGAGGAGTTTCTCTTTTTCTCTGTGATTTTTGGTGTTTTTGTTTCAATTGCTATTAATGATGCTGTAGTGTTTATCCTGCACCTGCGAAAATGCTTATTAGACCACCTCTAGATGAATTTTTCTTCATATTTATTTCTATCTCGGTAATATGTTCCTCGTTTAGTTTAATTATGTGTACGTATGTTTTGGGAGCTATGTAAGTTTTAGACCCTATACCGTCAGCTGAGTTTCATGTCTCTATGTTCTCGGTGGTTCTAGGGTTTCTTTTGGGCATTGTAATCTATAAAAGAGAGGAGAATTTTGTATCTATTCCATTCTTCTCGGTATGGTTATGTTTGGGCGGTTGTATAAGCGGCTTTTATTGTTCGTTATCAAATTGTAGGTTCGTGTCTAAACATAAGACAAGAATAACGTTAACGTCAATTTCCTGAATGTAGATGCACGTGTGTAGCAATAAGACCTTTTCATTTGTTTGTAACTGTTACGTTTTGAATTGACGCAATTATATTGTTCCATTACATTTTCTTTGTCTTTCATGGCCACTAGGGAAAAATTATTGGATGAGAGTGCCACAAGGTGATTGTCTATTACTTTCCATTAGATGTAGATCAAAAAATTTTCAGGCCCTCTAATAATCATTGGTACCGGATTCAAGATACTTTTTCTGTTATCTCTCATACATCCGACGGTGCTTAACTAGTAGCCATAGTGTTGGCTTCCCAAATAATTTCTCATCACTGGGAGTTGGTTTGGAAACCAATTTCATACCAGTTGCTGAATTTGTTTTCATATCTAACTTTAGTAACCATAGATGTGCGCTTGCAAAAATCAAGTTTTTTCTAGAATATTTCATCGTGAATGCAGGGGAGGTATTTGAACCTACAATCTTTAGGAGGTAGACATTTACTTACCAATCAGCTATACTTGACAAGAACAATAGAGTTATTGTCTCTCATGTCACTTTTCACAACCCCATAGATCGAAAGAAGAATAAGTTCAACTGTTTCTTAAAGCCATCAATTACGCAAAATCAGGCCATCTAAGAAAGGTTTTTAAAATCAGTTACTATATATAATTTCACTATATTTTTTTTCCTCACTAGCATAAAGCAGATTTGAGATGTCTCCCAAACAAGAATTGGTACTTTTTGTTTCTTTGCGCACTTGCTTATTTTGTGACCTTGACAAATATTTTTATGTTATAGATCTATAACCAGCTGGAATTTGAACATCTGGTATAGTGCAATTGTCTTGAGTGCAGTTGTGTAGAATCATCAACATTGTGAGTGGATTTGAATGAACTTTTTTAATATAACTTCAGAAGATGGCGTGTCTTTATTTCTAAGATAAGACACAAGGATGTTACTCTGCATTCTGCATTTGAAAACTTCCGTACATTCCTTTCAACTTATAAGAGGTGTTGGTACCAAGCACAATGGCGGGACATTATTATGGGCTAAAGATACCTGTCTTTGTAGAAAAATCTCACGACATTATTAAACACCACTATTTAGAGGCTGGTTAAAAAGTTTGGATAACGTGTTGGTATCAGTATAACCTTACTGGCAGCAGCATAAGTGGAAGTTTTTACTCATTATAAGTTTTTTCAGTACAAGAAATTTGATTTATTACTTTATTAATTTATAATCCTTATTTATAAGAATAGTTAAAACCTTGATGCCTTATCCAATCTTCTATTTATCTGTTTGTTTTTCGTCACAGCTCTTTAACTTTTGAGGGGGTTAGAAGATTGTTAGAAAAGGACTTGTGTATGGAGACGTACGCTTTAGATGTGCATAAAAGATATATCAAGCAGTGTCTGGTGAAGGTAATGTTTTCTTCTTTCTCTGTTTGTGACATCTTGCTTTTCTTGAAGGTGGCATCCTATATCTGTTATGCCTTCTGCTCAATGTTATAATGTTCAGTAAGTTTTATCTTTGATATTTATGGTGACATTTACTAAGTTCTATTATTGTAACGAATGATGACAATTGAAAGAGTAGAAGAGTCTTATGGAAAAAGTGGCTTTATTTTTTCTTTTATTATCAAACTGTTTCACAAGAAGCTCAACTCGAGTTGCCAAAGATCTATAATGAGAATATGGACCTAAGAAATATGCTCTTGTAGGTTTATTGATACTTGATAGAGCACTAGGATAATCCTTCCCTCCCCAATAGAAAAACTATATATACACATCATGGCATTGACTTATTAATCCAGACTAATCCCATAAACCATAGAAGGAACCTTTATCTTTTTGGCATGAATATTGGATCACCTTCATCAAGTTAGTTCATTCATCTGCTTCTTGATCATTCAAGTCTTGTCACTAGCGTTAAATAGTCAACATGTGAATCTTCTAAATATGTTGTAATTGAGTAAGTTTACTGAACTTGCTTGGGATTTCTTGTTGTTTTCATGTACGTGAATCTGAATGTAGAACAGTTGATGTGTGGCATCCAGCTCAAGTTTACACTTATCTTTCGGGTAGTGGCTACAAAAGCCATACTTGGAAATATGTGGAATGGCGAATTTCTAGAATTTTGGAGTGAGGAGGGACATTGGGTGTGGTTTGGGACATTACTCATTTTTTTTGGCCTTTGCTTGGCGTACTCTCTCTGCTCTATCTTGTTCTGCAATTATAGTCCTATTGACTGACACATGAACTCAGGTCTCTCTTTGTAATATATACTTAAATGAATTTCACTTCTTATTGAAGAAATATGTTCATAATTGAAAATAGTATGTTCCAAGTACTTTCTGTGGTGTCTTTTGAGATTCAGAGTTTGTAATTTCTTCAATACAATGTTATTATTCTTGAATTGAGTTTTTTTTTTTTTTTTTTTTTTTTTTTTTTTTTTTTTTTTTTTTTTTTTTTTTTTTTTTTTTTTTTTTTTTCNTAAATTTGTTTCTGTATCTTAGTGCTTAGAAGGTGTGGAGGAAGACAATGTCTCAAAGTCTTCTGAGGAGACTGGGGGGAAAAGTGTGAGTAGAGGAGAAGCTGCTGAGTCACTTGAAGGGCATCAGTCCAAGAAAGGTGCAAAGGAACCTTGCTTGGAAGATGAGGAGAAAATGGAAGACTCTCCAGTTATGGGCCTTCTCGCAGGACATAAAACAAAAAATGTTGAATCTGACAAAGTCAAAGGAATCAAAGACAAAGATGACAAAGATATTCCTACTGAGACTACAATTAAGAAAGCTATTAGAAAAAGAACTCCTTATCTTAAAGCTAATTCGGAGTAAGTTCTTCTTCTTATTATTTTAATTATTGATATCTTATGCTATGGATTTTCCATAGTTTATGTTATATTAATCCATGTCCCTTTTCCTGTATTTTGATCCCTGTTGCTTTGTTGAAGTCCAAAATTGGCTGGAAGAACATCATAATGTAACCATAAAAATTTTCTTTTTAAAATTCATAATTCATTGTTTTACCTCTCGTTCACAACAAACATTGTGGAATTGAAACCGGATTTAGCTCCAACTGAGTAATTGTTTCAAGAATGGGTACTAGAGTTGCTAATCAAGTACTTCTCATAAAGTCATAATTTTGAAAAAAGTATGATATACTAATTTTAATATTCATTTCTTTCTTAGAAATCTCACTTTACAGCTTATAAAATATTTGGGAGAAAAAAATGACTTAGTCTTGGTAGTGAGCTTTTACAACATTTGCACAAGAATTGAACTGTGGCCATGATTTGAACACTCACCATCTTTTAACGACTAATTGATTTCAGATATTTATCTTGTATGCACTTAACTTCTTGAGTCTTATAAGTCATTTATTACCACGAAGCATTTATACCGAAAGGGGGTGGGATAGAGAGAGGAAAGAGGGTGGGAGCAGGGACTGATCTTCTTCTCAATTGGGAATTTCCTTCCCCATAACCTCATGAATCATTCTTGATTTCTGGTGGGACTACCCACCCACAAAATGATTCTTGTATCTAGCTGTACAACTAGAGTAGGAAAGGGAGGAAATGATTCTCAATCCTTTGTTCTTATTCTGATTTGGAACATAGGACCTTGGATTATTACTGTCTAATTTGTTATCATGTTATTTGCATAGATGCTCGAATAGAAAATAAATAAATAATAAAAACAATGTGCTTATTCAGGAAAGTTACTATGGCTGGAGTTCGCCGCCTTCTTGAGGATGACCTTAAACTTACTAAATATGCTCTCGATGGTTGTAAGAAGTTTATAAGCCAACAAGTAGAGGAGGTTAGTCAATCCTGTTGAGTTTCCATTTTTCTAGGTTATAATGTCAAGCATACTGATAATTTTCTCTTATGAATATTAAAATCAGATATTGAATTCTTGTGAAGCTGCCGAGCAAGTTTCTAATGAAAAGAAAGGTTCTCGTTTGAAAACTCCCAAAAAGGTAAGCAAAGAAAGCTCTCATTCTACAGAAGGGGGGAGCAGCAGTGAGGAGGAAAGCGATGAAGTAAAGCCTGTAAAGAAAAATGTAACTAAAGGAAGAATATCAAACTCTAATGAAACGAAAAAGCGGAAAAGATCTACAAAGGAGATTGTCTCTGCCAAGAAGCAAAGAAAGCATGTCCAGCACACATCGGAGGAGGATAGTGATGAAGAAGGTGGTGAAAATGTCTCTGAAGATGGCCATTCTGAATCATCCAATGAAAAACCTGTGAAGGTTAGATTTATTTTTCTCCTCCCTTATCTGATGGTTAATAAATTGACTTTGGGTGATTTTTTCAAACCTCACAGAAAGAAGTTTCAACTCCTGTCTATGGCAAGCGTGTGGAGCACTTGAAATCGGTTATCAAATCATGTGGGATGAGGTTTTGTTTCTAGTCCTTACCGTTTGTGTGCTTAACTTCTGAGTTGACCTGTAAAGAATGAAGATCAATAATCTCTCTTACAGTGTTCCTCCATCAATTTATAAGAAAGTGAAGCAGGCACCTGAAAGCAAACGTGAATCACAACTTATAAAAGAGTTGGAGGGGATACTATCCAGAGAAGGATTGTCTGCTAATCCCACTGAAAAAGGTAAACGAAAGGAAATCTCTGATGGTGTGCGGGTGGGGGGAGCTAGATTTTAATCTAACCTGTTTGACCTGGTTTCCTACGTGTAATTTTGCTTGTTGAATGAAATTAGTTTCATATGAGAAAAAGACATAGACAATAAGTTAAATTTATATGTAACTATGTACTTTGGAGGGCTTTTTTGGGTTATCAGCTCTATCGTATCTGGTATATTAGTAAACATACTAGAAGATAGGAGCTGCAGTTTATAGTTGATCATTATTTATTGTTGTTCACAATCAACATCGTGTATCTTATGGTGATCAGAAATTAAGGATGTCAAGAAGAAGAAGGAAAGGGCCAAAGAGCTTGAAGGCATTGACTTAAGTAACATTGTCTCAAGTTCTCGTAGAAGATCCACATCCAGTTATGTAGCACCACCTCCAAAACCAAAAATACCAGTTAAAACTGAAGGTGATGATGTTGATGATACTGATGAGGAGGAGGAGGAGGAGGAGGATGATGATGATGAGGACGGCGAAGAGGAGGACGATGAAGAGGATAATGGTGATGTTGATGAAAGCCAAGGTGAAGAAGAATTCAATGAGGGTAACAAGCCATCAACTTTTAAAGTAGACTTGCTGATTTTTGTATATCACGTTTTCTTAAAGAAGCTTTGAAAGTTTCTAAATCTGATTTGGTGGTTGATTGATTCTGCTTCTGGTTTGGTCATATTATCCTGGGCTTGATGTGGTTTTTTCTTCTCACAGATGATAATGAAGACAGTGATTGAAACCCGAAGGAGCATTCAAGATTCTCGCGTCTGGTCCTTGATCAGCGTAGCAACGAACCACAGAGTAAACTTATTTTCTACGTAGTTTCCCTTTGTCTTTAGTTATATTGGAGAGTTTGTAGTCAGCGATGTTAGAGCTATATCTAGGAGATTGGACGTAGTATTACTGTACAATATTTTTTACTCTTCATGATAAAGACGAAATAAAAGGAAACTTATATAATTTTGATTTATCCTTCGTTTCAAATTAGGAATTCAATGTTATGACTTCACATTAGTTGAAGATGCAACGCTGTCATGACTTTTTGGCATTATAGAAGACATTCCTTAGCTGTTTAAGGCTTATGTGCTCATTGAATAGCAATTTGGATCCCAATTCAATCTGCTATAACAGTAATAGGGACTTACCAAGTTGAAAGAGAAAATAGGCTAAATAATAAGGAACAATTTCTCTTGTGCGATGTGATATTTTTCTGTGTTTACAGTGAACAATTTCTCTTGAGAGCTGTTGCAAGAAGTGGTTTGTGAGCATTTTGAGAAAAGTGAGGAATCATCTCTGATTGTTGTTAGTTAACTCTTGTATTCTTCTCTCATAGAATCCCTTCTCCTTATTTTTATAATCGTTCTTATTGCTTAAAAGTTTTAGGTTGATTTATTTGCACTTTGAAGTGCAAGTGTCAATGGTTTATTCCATAGTATTTAGAACTAGAACTTCGATATGAAATTATTGCGTAATATATTGTCTATGTCTACAGTGTGCAGTTTGTTCCCTTGAAAGAGCTGATGTAAGAGTAATTTGTGGGCCTTTTTCTTGGAATAAAAGTGGAATCATCCTTGAGGGTTGTAAACTCTTGGTATTCTTCTTCTCTCGCACTATTTTAGTGAAATCTGCATCAGTAGTAGAGAACTGGACGTAACCCAACCGGGTACATCTCTTATCTTTATCTTTTATTATCCTTCTATTGCTTAAAGTTTTAGATTCCAATTTTTTATTCCGCATTATTGGAAACTAGATCCTAGTTAATATATTGCCTAGTTAATTTAGATTACCATATTATGATAAGGAATCAAAAGAACTTTTGAGAAAGTTTTTGGAATAGATTACCTTGGTGATCAAGATCAAGAGTAAAGAAAATTTGTTTCTAAACTCGTGATTCGAATCACTGTACAAGAAGTTTGATCAATACCACTTGAATGACTCTAGTATACAAATTCTAAACACAAGAATTTGCAGAGTAAAAGTTTAGCTCTCAACAAAGCTTAAATAGAAACTCCTTTCTTTTTTATTCTAAGACGTGAGGTCTACAATGAAAGTAAACAAGACTTTATAAGACTTTATAGTCTTTGATAACCTTAACCTAGGTGAGTTATGAGTTAAATGCACTCATAACTTCCCTATTAAAATGATTAGTTAATGATGAAATAGGGTAACTTATGTGAGTTACGATATAACTTTTACTCTCATATTAAATTAGCTTAAATGACAAACAAATATAAAAAATTAAAATAATGCAATAAAAGAAATGAACTAGTAACCATCTTTGTATTAGTTCTATAAATTCAACTATGAGTTTATTAAATGTAAATTAAAGTGCATTTAATGCATCTTTATCTTGAAGTTTAACTTTGCACAACATATAAGAAATGTCTCCAAGTTTTTTTAGAATTTCTTTGAATGAGTTCACCCTAACTTGAATATAAGTGACTAAAATTGGTTACTTGTTAACTCTCATTCTTGTAATTGGATCTTAAGGAATGAAAATTTCTTGGTCGTGGTTTATATAATTTTTATTATTATCTTTTACTATATTAGTATCTCTTCCTTCCCCTACTCTTTGCCTAGAGATTCTCGATGAAGAAAGAGATTGCCTTTCTTTTGGGAGCCCATCAAATATTAGAGTGAGAATATTTTTTAAACATAGTGATCGATCACATCTGTAGTTTCTTAGTTTACAAAAATTGATTGAAGTAGACTTCTTTCAACTTTTCCAAAGTCTTTCATTTCATTAAGTTGTTGAAGATACAAACTTACCAAAGAAGACTTGGAAAAGATGCATTTTATTGTCCTCATCTTCCTGCATAGTCTTTTGATAGACTTGTCCTCTTACGTCCTTTTATACTCCCTTTACATTTTTTATTTTATAAATATTTGTTTTTTTTTAAAAAATTTAATAACCAAAAAACACTTTTATGAAACAAAAAAATTGTTACTTGAAGTATTTAAAAATTTTAAGATAAAAAACATTTTTAATAGAACACGTTAAAAAAGTTTAAAAAAATTCCAAACCTTACCTATACATAAATTTTAGTAGTAAATTAAATCAAAATGTTTTTAAAAAATTAGTTAATATAAATCATCAAATTTAAGATCCAAAATTATAACTTATGATAATAAAATTACTATGATACTTTTGTATTGAATAAAAAAGATCATCTCTTTACAAGATGTAGTTGATTAAACTAATTCACCTATAAGAAAAGCCACAATTAATCTCTACAAACAATTTTCCAAATTCCAAAAGGTCTCTGCCACATCATCCTCCAACACCCAATAAGATGCAGCCATTTGGCCATCAAACTCTGCAACTCCACAAGCAGCACCCAACAAAGAGAATGGGTGTTGTAGCTGGTCCACCTGAAGCTCACCATTATCCAGTGGCTGCAGATCAGAATTATTCCCAAACTCTTCTGAAACACTTTCAGAGGACTCTGGCCATTGATAATAAACCCCAGAGCTCTGAATTGAGCTCTGGTTGGCTTCAATGGCGGATGAACCAGATGGGTTCTGCTGGAGAGCTTGTGAGAAGCTCTCCAAAGATGGAGAATTGTAGTTAAACGAAGTTGATGATGATCTTTGGTCCATTTCTTGAAGCAACCTCGGAATCCACAAATGACGAACTGTCTCCAAGAATTTTTCGCTGTTTGATTCGATGTTGAGCTGTTTTGCTTGTTTTTGTACCCGCGTCCTCCAGTAATTTTTTATCTCATTATCTGTTCTTCCCGGTAATTGTTGTGCAATCTTTGACCATCTACAAGTCAACAACAAATACACACGAACAAACAACTTTCAAGTTCTTTGATTCTTCCATCAATACGAGTAGAAAAAAATTAATTTTTCGAATCAAAACGGTTTCGTACCGGTTGCCCCATTTGGAATGGAGTTGGAGGATGAGGAGCTGTTCTTGAGGAGTGAGATTCCCACGTTTGATGTCGGGTTTTAAGTAATTCAGCCATCTCAACCTGCAACTTTTTCCGGTTCTCTCAAGGCCTAGAGGAGGAGGAGGAGGAAGAAGAAGAATAAGAGAGGGTGGAAATAGAAACAGGGTAAACTTTTGTTTTTGCAAAAAGGACCTGCATGTTTGGCTAAATTGTTCCAATGCCCTTCACCATGAGAAGCAATATAGTGAATGAGGAGAGTGTCTTCTTCAATGGTCCATGGGCCTCTTCGCAGCTCACTTCTTCCAACACCTTCCATGGAGACACCAAGAACACAGAGAAAGAAAGGATTTTTATGTGCTGATTTGAATGGGAGAGAGAGAGACAGCAGTGGGAGAGATTTATAGAGATTGGGAGAGAGAGGTGGGAGAATTTCATCACATTTTCCTTCCTTTTTGTGCTTAAATTTGATGGAATTTTCTTATCAAATTTACCCAATTCATTTTAATAATACCCTTTACTAATTTAATTATTATTTAAAAAAAAAAAAAAAAAAAAAACTTCAATACTTCTCTTTTATTTATTTATTTTTAATTTTAACTTTTTGAGTTTTTATTTATCTTAACTCTTGGGTTCATGCATGTTGTAATGCAAATTGATTATAAGTTATAATAAATTAATAAAAAAAAAAGAATAATATTGACTCAGTTGTATTTTTTTTAAATATAAAATATTTTTATTTACAATTTTATTTGTTTTAGTATTAAAAAAAAATCTTTTATTTGACTAAGACTTCAAACGAAACGATAAGAAGAAAATCGAGAGGAAACGTACATGATTATTTTTTAAATTGTTATCAAATGACTCTGTAAGTTTGCACGATGATTATTTTTTAGGGTTAAATTATTGATTTAGTCTGTGAACTTTCGTGTTTGTGCCTAATAGGTCAATAATCTTTAAATTGTTATAAAATGACTCGGTTAGTACGTTCTCCAGTGTATTCAACATTTAAAATATATAATCAATGTTTATATTTACTCAAATATGTTTGGAGCAGCTTAACGAGTCTTTAATTAATGAGTCAGTATTTAGCTGGATTTTGACTTTCTAAGTAAAATATAGTAAGAATTACGCAGTGGACAATCAAACCATTAAACTTTAGAATGCTAATCTGTGAGAACCCACATCGGTTGGTGCAAGACGGTAGAAACCTATCCGTAATAGACAACATTTTAAAACCTTGAGGGGGGAAGATCTCGAAGGGAAACTCCAAAGAGGACAATATCTGCTATCAGTAGGCTTAGGTTGTTACCTAATCGATGTCTTTACTCACTGAAGTATGTTCAGAGTAGCTTAACAGGTGTTTATTAACAAATTAGTGTTTACCTATATTTTAATTTTAAAATTTATTACGTGGGGGACTAGAGGAGGAGGAAGAAAAAGATGGTATAATTATAAATAGAGAAGGTAAAGCGCTATTTGATTGATTGACATAAAGTTAGGGGAATGAGAACCAAATTATGAATATGAATATATCACTCTTTTTTTCATGACCGGTGTTGAAACAACTAACCGTGGACATTCAACCCGACAACCCGACAACCCGAACCAATCCAACTCGAACTATAAGAGTTGGTTTGGGTTGGATTAGCTTTTCGGGTTGGTTTGGGTTCATTTTTCCGAATCCGAACTGACTCGATTCGGTTTCGAGTTCATAGAACAAAACCCTCGGGTTGACCCAAGCCAAGTAAAAGTATATAAAATATACTAAGAAGTTTACATTAATGATGAGTTTGCTAGAGTGATACTTTGTCCTAAATTAAAACAATCCACCTAGTTTGACGTCAATCAAATACATGAATTTTTTTGGATTATTCTTTATAATAAGGTTGTTTGTGTTGAAAAGTTATACAACCCGAACAACTGAACTAACCCACGAACACACTAAAACAAAATCCGTTATTATAAAGTTTTCGAGTCTCAAATCTCAATATATATCTGATAGACCGAAGCTTATCCAATTGATGAATGAGTTGGTGCAATAATTGGAAGTGAGATTATGTGAACCACAAGAAACTTTGTTTACAAATGTTGGAAGCAAGCATGCTTTTAGGTGGGGGACTCTTTCACACAAACATCAACATTGATTGCCCTTTTTCTTTTCTCGAGATAAAAAGGGAATTTAAAGTTCTTCGTAATTTCTTTAGTACAACAAAACGAAGGTTAAAACGACTTACTGATTGTTGTGTAAATGTATATCGATTAAGAACTTTAAAAAATTTATAAAAACCAAACATGAGATCCCACGTTAGTTGGAGACGAGAACGAAATTTACATCTTAATTTTCGATAAACATGAATAGTAAAATTAAAAAGAAAAAGAAAAAATTCTCATTCCCGACAAGCAGAAACGTAAGACCTATGATGCTAGGAATAATAAATATACGTCACGAAGTGAAATAGGAATTGAATTCTCCATTTAATTTGGAAGATTCAAAAAAAATTGTGGAATTTTTGGATATTAATGTGTCACATCCAAGAATTGTGCGTCACAATAAAGCTTGGATTTTTCAATTCCACAAGCCATCCATTATCTGAATTGACCATGATCAAAAAAAAAAAAAAAAAAAAAAAAAAAAAAAAAAAAAAAAAAANCTTTTCAGTGAACCACTGCAATACCAAAATCAATGCTTTACAGTCATATTGAATTCGTTTATATGACGAACAACTTTACAATCATATTGAATTCGTTTATATGATCAACAACTGATCTACCTTTAGACATTTGTATATTAAACAGCTTCTGCATCAAATACACCTTGTTCATAGCCGACGATTTCTCGTATATATTCGACAGCGCCTTCAACAAATCTGACGTTGTCTTCTCCTTGATAATATTGAACACCACGTTTCTAAATAGTGTCAACCGGATCAACCCTAAAGCCTGACGATCCTTGAGCTTCTACTGCTGTGTGGTCATAGCATCCGGCTTCACCCCCAACAAGGATTTGTGAAGATGTTTTTGGTACAGATAATCTAGAAACTGAAATCGAATCCATCCAAATTTTCAGTTCCAATCTTTGAAATTTCCATCTTCATAAATCATGGTGAATTTTGCCTCACTCTGATACTAGTTGTTAGGATCGCTTAACAACGCACACACTCGATCAAGATGAACCCAAGGAACAGGAGAAAGAAAATACAATGATAAATATTGGCTAAAGGTTTTACTGATGACTTCAGGTATGTACAACAAGATACAATACAGACAATAAAAAAAAAACTACATTTTGAGAGCTTATATATATGAATTTACTACATATAGCTTTCAAATATTTTAACGTGGGAGATATAATCTAGCAAATATGTATCGGTCTAATTTTTACCAAATATCTATCATATATATTATGTTTACAAAATATCTTCCAAATATATCTCTACGAGATCTAGGCATCAGGCTCCATATCCTAACATTCTCTCTTAATTCATGGATATCACCACCATCGGTCGTCGTCATTGCTACTTTTTCTTCTTCTCTGTTCGACGTTTCTTTCTATCATCTTCTTCTCTCTTCTTCCTCGTTCCTCCGTCTCGTGGAGGAGGAGGAGCTCTTCCCTAATTTCGTTTAAAAAATATTTTAATTGTGAGAAGAAGATAGGAAGAAAAGCATATGAAAATGGCAGCCACACATATGTTGTGCTAGGCCCAAATCGAGTACAGTTATCAGCACTAGCTACAACTTAGAGCATCAAACCAGCCTCATGGGCTCTCCATAACAGATATCTAGCCGACCATCAACCCTTTGTACTCTAGCAAACCTCACCGCTCACCATTCATATTATTCGACTATTCGACTGTAGATGTGGTCTCAGTTTATTCATGGATCTCTTTTTTACTCATGTGTCACACGTTCATCAACTTTTATCGTAGTTCGTCTCCGAAACCACATTTTACCAATAGGACTCTCATTTTGATATCATTTGTAACGTTTTATGTCAAGAATTCATATTATAATTCTAAGTTCTGATCTTAATCTTAAATGTGGAGTGTTACACTTACGTTTAAAGTTTTTATTATCACTACTAAAATGTCCACTCTATCAATATAAAAAGTTAATTATAGATGAATTTTAGGGTAAAAAAAAAAAGTAACAAACAAAAAGACAAGCTTTTGTATGTTTCTACCAACATCTAGAGACAAGTCACATTGTTTTAGCTTGGAGCCCAAATTCATGATGGGATTGATTCAATCTACTTTCATGAATCAAATTTCATAAAACAAAAGGGCATGTGGATTTGATCTATTAACAAAAAGCATCATAATCCGTCGATAATAGGTGTTCGTGAACTTGATGCACAAACAAATAAATATATCAATTATCGTTGAATTATGTAAAAAATATGGAGATTCAAATCTTTTGACTTCAAAGAAAATATATATATATATATGTCTTTGGCTCTCCATAAGCCACATATGTGACACCCAAGTAATTGAGGAGTACATGAATGAATCAAGACCACGTCCAAATAAAAGCGATCTTGAGGATAGAGCTACTAGAAAAGATTCAAAAGAATTGAACGTTATTATTACACTAACAAAGTTCACTATTCTTTTTTTGGTGGCTCAATCAAATTAACTGTGCTCTATTTGGAGCAATTCTTTGTTAGATGACCTCTTGAAATTTTTCCTAAAAAACATGTTAGAACCTGGATCCAACGTGTTGGTCCATTTAGATTTGGTCACCAACGTGAAACCAGCCTCCATAGCCTAGCTATCTAATGTCATTGAAGTAGGGGAGTGGTTCAATGTCATTTGGTATCAAAACTACAAGCATTCATGGTGGATTAAGTTAGGCTTATAAAATCAATTATCCATTATGGTTCATCAATAGTTTTACTTTCGCCAAATATATATATATATACATATATATATATATATATATATATATATATATATATTAAGTTTGTAATAATTATATAAACCCAAAAGTGTAGGTCTCTATAAATAAGATTTGGTTGTAGAGAGAACAGAAAGGAGCCATTTTGTTTATCCGACCAACATGGTGAAGAAGGAATTAGGTAAGGATCATCATCAGCCAACAGCTTCAGCAAGTAAAAGTAAATACAAGGGAGTGAGAATGAGAAGCTGGGGCTCATGGGTTTCTGAAATTAGACCCCCAAATCAAAAGGCTAGAATATGGTTAGGTTCATATCCCACGGCGGAGGCCGCCGCCAGAGCCTACAACGCCGCCCTCTTGTGCCTCAAAGACTCCGCCGCCACTCTCATGTCTCCAAAGTCCATCAAAAGAGTCGCCGCGGAAGCCGCTGCCAATGCTGCCTCCTTTGACGGATATGTTGAGAACAAGGTTGGATCGATCGATGTCCCGTTATCGCCACGGTCTTCTTCCTCCTCCTCCGTTCCATCAACGTCGAATAACGATTCGATTATGACAATGGAGCCGTTGTGGTTTAACTTTGATGACATAGTCACCCCGAAGTACATTGAGCATATGATGGATGGGACTCTATTTGATCCACCCATTGTTGATGAAGAAAATGATATTCGTTTATGGAGCTTCTATTGAACCCCGATAAATTAAATAAATGTTTTATTTTCGTTATTGTAATTTACTATCCTCTTATTTTGTGAGATCTCATATCGGTTGTAGAGGACAATGAATCATTCTTTATAATGGTATGAAAAATCTCTCCTTAGTAGACTTGTTTTAAAACCATGAGACTGACAGCAAACCGTAACGAGTCAAAACAGACAATATCAACTAGCAGTAGGTTTCAGTTGTTACGTGTCTAGTAGACAAAGATTTACTTTTATAGAAAAGATGATTCATTTGGATCAACACGAGAGTCCAAATAGTCCAAATACATTGCATTGTCTAAACCCACATTGTATATTTGAAAGAGGTCGACCTCTATGCTTCGTTCATGTTACAATCCTCTTCGTACGTTCTCTTTCACGAGAATTTTTATAATTTTTTTATAATTTTATTGTTTAGAAAAAAAATCTAATGGATCCCACTCTTGCTTATTTGTTGTGTCCCCTATTACATTGAATCTACCCTATTCCTTATTCTCTCTCATTTTTGTTTCAAAGTTCACTTCACAATCATCATAAATATTTTTTAATTCAAAACCCAAATAATTCATTTTTTTAGAATTTTTTTAGTCTTTTTTTTAAATAAATCTCTCCAAAATTAATTAACACATATTTTAGGTATAAATTATTATTTTATTTTTATTTGTTTAAAATGGTGGCAAATTAAGGACCTAAGAATTGAGTAAGCCCATATACCAAATGGGCCTAATCTGGACTGGGATGACTGTGGCCCACTTTGACTCATATCGTACGTTCTGGGCCCATTTCTTAATGGGCCTTCTAGTTTGGGCTTTGCATTTTACAGGACCACCAATGCGATTGCAGTATGGGCTAATAAATTAACTAAATCAATATAATAAAATTTAATTAAATATAATATATATTATATTACTAACTAAAATATAAATTAAAACGAAAGTTAAATATTTTTAATTTTTATAATAACCTTAAAAATAAAATTGTAGGACAAATTTAATCAAATTTTGATTTTTTTTTAGAAAAAAAAAAGAATTAACTTAATTACGTGGTGGATATCATTTAAATAAAATGGTCGAAATTAGTAAGTTTTTTTTAATTATTATTATTTTAAATTTTTATGGGACCCCAATTTAATCATACATTTCCCTATCAATGTCTTTAATCAAAGGTAAGGACATAAACAAAAACAAACAAGAACAACGCCGCCTAAACAATGTTAATTAATGTTTTAAATAATTAATTAATCATCATTATTTTGCTTAATTCTCCCTAATCATTGACGTTTTCCTTCCCCTAATTAGTGTTTTTTTAGTTCACTAACCCATGGCAATGGCCGTCGACAACGCTTTTAACGGCGTCGCCGTCTCCGATTACAGCACCTCCACTAACAACTCCGATGATGACTTTCACGACCTCTTTGACTCGATCATGTCCATTGACGCTCTGCCATATTCGCCGCAGGTAGTTGAGGTCGACGGCGGTACTAACTGCAACTCTCCGTCCAATCCAGCGGAGGATCGGGAGGAGGAGGAGGAGGAGTTTAAAAGCTTAAGGCTTTATCACCTCCTCATGGCGGTTGCCGACGCCATGTTCGGCGACCACAAGAGCCGTGATTTGGCTCAGGTGATATTGATTCGACTCAATGAATTGGTTTCAACATCCCACGGGACTAACCTCGAACGCCTCACCGCGTATTATGCCCAATCCTTCCAGGATTTGCTCGATTACGCGGCCGTGTCCGGCGGCGGTTCGAATAAACCCCACCATCTCCACCGTGATGATCATAGTCCGACGGACGTTCTGGCGGCGTTTCAATTGCTTCAAGAGATGTCCCCTTATGTGAAATTCGGGCATTTCACAGCAAATCAGGCGATTTTGGAGGCAGTGGCGGATGATAGAAGAGTCCACATCGTGGATTACAATATAATGGAAGGGATTCAATGGGCGTCGTTGATGCAGGCTCTTGTGTCGAGGAAGGATAGCCCGCCGGCCCCTCATCTGAGAATCACCGCCATTTCCAGAGGACCCAGCAGCCGGAGATGGATTGGGACTGTTCAGGAGACAGGGCGGCGATTGGTGGCGTTTGCAGCTTCAATTGGTCAACCCTTTTCATTTCATCAATGTAAATTGGACTCCGACGAGAGTTTTCGTCCGTCCGGATTGAAATTAGTGAGAGGTGAAGCACTGGTGGTGAATTGTGTGCTTCATCTCCCTCATTTCAGTAACACTTCGCCGGAATCCATCGACTCTTTTCTCGCCGGCGCCAAGACCTTAAATCCAAGACTGGTTACTTTAGTCGAAGAGGAAATCGAACATGGACCCACCATCGACGGCGATTACAAGGTCCAATTCCTCGATTCATTAGAGCGTTACTCGGCGATTTATGACTCACTCGAAGCAGGAATTCCGATGAAAAACAGAGCAAGAGGATTGGTGGAAAAAGTATTCCTCGGCCCGAGAATCTCGGCTACTCTGAAGCGAATCGGACAGCCGCAGAGGGCGGCGACGGCTGCGGAGGAGAATTGTTCGTGGGGAGAGAGATTGGAGAAGATGGGATTGAAGGCGGCGGCGATTAGCTTTGCGAATCACTGCCAAGCGAGGCTGTTGGTGGATTTGTTCAATGATGGGTACAGAGTTGAGGAATTGGGCAGCAATAAGCTCGTTTTGGGATGGAAATCCAAGCGTTTGCTTTCGGTTTCCATTTGGGCTTCTTCTTCTTTATCTTCTTCATCTTCTTCCTCCGATTCCGAGTAGACACGCCTCCGTTCATGGCGGCGGTTCTTGCTTCCCGCCGGTTGGATTGTATAAGAGTATTTTTAATTTTTTAAAAAAAAAACACCACCATCTAAATAATGTTAATTAATGCCTTGAAAATTATTTTAAATCTACATTCCCCTTAATTAATTGTTCGTTAATGCATTTATAAAATAATTGTTTTTTAAATAATTTATGAAACTTGTAAAATTAAAAATTTAGAGAGGACGAAAAAATCTTTAGAACAACTTGAAATTTAGTTTATTTAGTTGGTAATCGAAACAATCCCAAAAAAATTCATAATCATATCCAATCCAATCGAGTTTGATTGGATTATTAGTTATTTTTTTAATTATTTAAAAAAAATTGTCCCTATAATCTAATCATAATTATGTTCTTATAATCATTCATATAATAAAAAAAAAATTCATAATTATGTTCCTAAAAAGAGCAAAACTAAATAGAAAATATTTCTACCACGACCTACAAACACGGACACAGGCATTTAGACTTGTTCATGAAATTTGAAAAAAAAAAAAAAAAAACCTTAATTTTCCCTGTCTCCGGGTCCCACGACCGGCCAATCAGAGCCATTCAAAATGTGGTCCCACAAGTCAGATTAGATACGAACGGTGATTGGGGGACGTAAAAAATTGTGATGAATTTGGGCGGACGGTCAAAAGTGGTATTTGCTGCATGGGATAATTTCCTCTTTTGAACTGAGTTTTTATTTTGCTAAGACTGTGGTAGCACGTGCCACACCTGTCACAGTAAAGTGAAAAAGAAGACCGAATCTTGATCCGACGACCATATCTTCCCGGCAACAATAGCTCTCCATCCAACGGTCAATATTCTTTTAAAATTCCGCTCCGTTAGATTCCCATCAGACGGTTGTAATTAAATCTCACTCCCTCCCTTTCGTTCCTATAATAAAATCCATCTAAACCCGCCCCCAATCCTTCTCTCTCTAGAAACACGTTATTTTTCTCTCTTCCGAATTACGATAAACCTTCTCCGAGTTTTTTGCTAACTTGCGCCATTCTTCTAATTCTCTGCGTATCGTGAGCCATCGCCGGAGAGTTTATTGCCGGCGGCCTCTGAATATGCCTTTCTTATTAGAAGAATTTCGAGATACAGAGCTTACCGAACGGGAAAAGGTGGAAAGATCCGTTTAACACTGGGAAGTGAAATTTTCGGGAGATTCCTACTGTTTTTGGGTTTTTTGTTTCTCCGATGGACGGCCAGAAAACTCCGGCGAAACTTACGAGAACGCAATCTTCTCTCCTTCGCTCATCCCCCACCGTCCGATCGATTCAGAGTTTGTCTTCAGTTACCGAGGAGGATGAAATCGAATCTGAAAATGAAGACCGGAATCGGAAAAACAAGATGCTTCGCCGGAGCCGATCGTTGGGGAGGAATTGGTCGGCGTGTTTTGCTTCTTTCAGTCTCTTCTCCATTTCTTGGTTCTGTTTCTTCGTTTATGCGCGAAAGGAACAGAAAGAGATAGCGACGTCAGAGAATCTTCTACTGGCGTTGGTTTTCGTTGCGATTTTACTGTTCTTCGCTAACAGAAACAAGGGTTTAATCCATCGGACGGTTTCGATTTTGAAACAGTTACGCGACGAAAATGGTCGGCGGTTTGGGTTTTCGAGTACCAATGCGAAGCCGGTGAAGTGGTTTATTGGTACTCCGAATTCCAATTTGGAAGCCAAGAAGAAGCGGCAAATTATCAGAGAAGGGGTCGAGTTTTACAGCAATGGGGATTTCTACGAGGGCGAGTTTCATAAAGGGACGTGCAATGGAAGTGGGGTTTATAATTACTTCGCCAATGGAAGATATGAAGGCGATTGGATCGACGGCCGATACGATGGGTATGGAATTGAGAGCTGGGCGAGAGGGAGCCGATACAGGGGGCAGTACCGGCAGGGCTTGCGGCATGGATTTGGGGTTTATAGGTTCTACACAGGCGATTCTTATGCAGGGGAATGGTTTAAGGGACAGAGCCATGGGGTTGGGATTCAAACCTGCTCTGATGGTAGCTGCTATGTGGGGGAGTTCAAGTATGGCGCCAAGCATGGCCTTGGCTGTTACCATTTTAGGTGAATCTTTGTGTTGTCTTGTGTATCATATGATCTGTGGTGGCTGTTCAATTCAATGTTTATGAGATATGTATGCGTTTGTATGCAGGAATGGAGATAGATATGCAGGGGAGTATTTTGGGGACAAAATCCATGGATTTGGTGTGTATCACTTTGGCAATGGGCATTGTTATGAAGGGTCGTGGCATGAAGGTCGGAAGCAAGGGTTCGGTATGTATACGTTCCGAAACGTCGAGAGTCGATGCGGGGAATGGGATGGTGGCTGTCTCAAGCGCCCTCTTCCTCCTCTTACTGACTTAGTCCTTGGGGCAGTTCAGGTAAGAGTGAGTTTGTTCTGTCACCAATTCTTATACTGATTTAGTCTACTAACCTTGACGCCATATTAGGCTGCAAGGAAGACGGCGGAGAAGGCGATCGAGATCGGGCCGGTGGAGGAGGAGGTGAACAAGGCAGTGGTAGCAGCAAACAGAGCTGCCAATGGTGCTAGAGTGGCTGCTGTCAAAGCTGTTCAAAATAGAATTAAAGGGAGGTTTTGTGATATGAGCGCTTAAAAAGTGTAAAGTTTTTGAATGATTTTGAGCTGCTTTGTGGGAGGAAACAGCCACCCTGGTGAGCTGAAAGCCCATCAGAGGTTGAGGGAAGCTTTTTTGTTTAGTTTCTTAAACAACATGTACAGACACCCTTGTATATCCGTCGATCGTCGATGCAAGTTTCGTCTTTCTTTTGTCTGGGTTACAGCGGTTCGGGGATCTAGTTGTAGATACATGACTCTTAGTGGGTCGTTGGCTTCACATGTTATCTCCTTCTAGGACATGTTGTTATCATCGTCATATTCCATATGTAACTTAGTCATCTCTGCCTCACTTTGAGTCAGCACAGAAGAGCTGCCTCCACTAGGCAAGCCGCCACGAGTCGTAACACACTTTTTACACAACAAATCTAGTTTGAAGTTGACTGATTTGCTCGACGAATTGTAGGGGTGCCTGTTTCATAAATGGATATCGTTTATGGGTGATTAGAGGGGAAGACGAAAGCTATGATGACTAAGCGACTTATGATTGGCCGAAAAGACATTTAAGATTATAGAGTTTTATACGGCATTACTACGTAAGCAATCAGTCGAGTCTTTCCATTTTCCCTTTTTATATTTCAATCAAACTTATCTAAAACTTATGCATGATACTATTTTTCTTGTTTTGAACAATAATCATCTTAGTGGACCAAATCACTGTTGAAATAATGGACCATCGCTCATAAATTATAACGAACTTCGGTTGTAACGGTCGTTTTGAAAGATTCATGAAACGTTAAATTAGTATTGCAACATTTGAAAGTGTGGAAGACCTTTGATTCAATAGTAGAAGAGCTTATGATATTCGAAAAAGTGATCAATTTCAAACCATTCCTATTAAAAATACTTTTTTTTTCCGTGTCATCCTATAAAAGCATAAAACGTTTCTATGAACTAAGAAAAACACATACTCGGGTATTTATATAACCCAATAACTCCATCAACTCAGATTACGCAATCCAAACTATATGGTTGAGTTGGATTTTTTCTTTTTCCGTTTGGGTAGGGTTTGAACTTTGAAAAAAACAAAAAAATTGATTAAGTTTTCCGGTTGACTTTTTTTTTTTTCAGGTCAAATCGACCAACCACAAAATAAGGTTACAACTCAAACCTACCCTACTTTCAAAAATAAAAATTAACATTTGTAAATAATACATGCAAATATTTGATGTTTGAATTTATGAAATTTTAGTTATTATTGTAACGTAGACGGTGTACAAGTATAATTTTTAAAATATTTTTTTAAAAAAGAACAACCGAACAATCTAACTCAACTCAATTAGAAAATAAAGAGTTAGATTGTGAACAATTCGAGTTGTTCGGGTCACCAGCTCAACCAACTAAAGATTCAAATCGGTCTAAACAAATTTTTTAGCTTAATCAAACTCCACCTACGTACATCCGAGCACAAAATAGCGTAGTAGTAGAAAAATATAATGTCTCGCAATCAAAGAAAAATATTAGGTTTGGAGAGTGCTAAAGAATGAAGAAACTTCCCCGACCAATTCATGAACCCATAGGCCATATCCATTGCCACGTCAGTCCCGACATCAGTAACATGACTGTCCACGTGAGATCTCATCTCCAAATATCCTTTTTCTTTTATTTTCTTTTTCCGTTCTGATCCGTTGGAGTGTAATTAAATTCTAAATATTGACCTAACAAACCTCAACCGCACTAAGTTCCTTAAATTTGTGTCTCAATCCCACCGTTTTTTCAATTTACTTTTTATGCTAATTCTATTAATAATTTCCCTTTTTAGTGTTAGTGTTGGATGAACACAATAAACCCTCCCTCCCTTTAAACAAAGTACGGCCTCATACCAATGGAAATAGTATTGTCCACTTTGAGCATAAGCTTTCATGGCTTTGCTATGAGTTTCCCCAAAAGACCTCACACTAATGGAGAGAGTATTCTTGTTTATAAACTCATGATCATTCTCTAAATTAACCGATGTGGGACTTTTATCATCCAACAATTAGAAACTTTATTTTTGGGTTACTCGAGTCAAAAAATAAATTTATTAACCCGCAAACCAACAAAAAAAAAATGATTTATGTTAGTTAGTTTAAATTGGTCGAATTTTTGAGTCATATAAACACTCATAATCTTGACTGTGACTCTTAAATAATTTTTTTATTTGTTTGAATATTTAATTGTCTTTCTCGATGCAAAGGGAGCAGCTTCTTCTGTTATCACTGCAACTTTAATTGACCAAATCTTTTTATTATAAATTTTGATGAAGAAAAGATTGAAAGCAAAGAACCATAACATTCAAAGCTCAAGAGACATGCAATGTCGTTCGTGGCTTCCAGACAGTGTTTGTTTCCTTATAAAATATTCGTTTGGTATTAATAGCTTGTCGTCTCTGCCCATCTCCACACAAATCAAGAATATCCACAATAATTAAATAAATAAATAATATGTTTGTGATTATCCTATTTAATAATATATGGTCATTTTCGTTATATTATTTCTACAAATTATGACTATAACATTAATATTTGATATCCAATTTTATTTAATTTTCTATTTTTAAGAATAATTACGTCATAATTCTGATTTTTTAAAAAAAATAAAAAGAAAATGGAATAAATTTATAATGTGGATATGAATTAGGTTACCTAATCAGATACGTCAGCCTTGGATTACGAGTTTATATAGGATTAGTTGAAGCTTGACAGCTATGCCTATTGGTATCACCGATATCTTTCACTTTCATTTCATAAATTAATTATATTTAAAAATCTGACATTCAACTTACTATATATATATATATATATATATATATATATATATATATATATATACCTGTAGTTTCGAATATTTGTTTAAATAGAAATATATTCATTAGGGTAAATAAATAAATTTATAAATAATTTATCAGAAAAATCCCTAAAATAAAATAAATTAAATTAAATTATACTGTCCTGTATTTTTAAATATAAAATTAAAAATATTGGAGAGGCATCAAGGACAGAAAGTACATTTTTAACGTTAAATTTATTATTAAGTTACGTTAATTTATATAAAGAAAAAAATCACTTTTTTTCACGTGGGAGTGAGTGGTCTGGTGGGTGGAAAATTAAAATTGGAAAAGGTGGAATTAATTAATTAATTAAAATGGGGAAAGCCATGTGAGAATTTGAATGCGACAATTTATTTACCTTATAATTTCCAAAAAAATGAAAATTAAAGGAAAAAAGAAATGCATGTCTTGTCGCTTTTCCTAAGTTTTCATTCATCCTTATTGCTTGAAATGGAAGCTTATGTTTTTCTTTTTATTTCACATGATAAAAAAAAAAAAACAATAATTAAAATTATCATATGGTGCAACTACATTGGTTCACGGGTACCGATGAAAATTTTTCAATTTCAACTATACATTCTATTGCTATTCTATGGATTAAAATTATCTATAGAGCAAAATGTAACGATCAAAATAGTTATTTTTTGAAAGTTAAAGAACCAAAACATATATTATAAAAGTTCGAGGACCGAAATGAAATAAACTTAAATGTTGAAAGTAGAGTCTTAGTCTATTTATTTCAACTACACCTAATGCATAAGAAAAACAAGTGCATGAATCAAAGGTGTGAATATGAATATTGCTCAAATAAGAACAGTTCCACCATGCTTGAAATATGAGAACATCCTTAATGTAATGCATAAAAAGCCTAAGCTGACCTTCATTCTGAGCAACTTGAGAGCTACAACTGGATAGGGTGGACCATGGCGGCTGCTCTTGTAGAATGTCCCTTTTCAAAAACATGTTCAAGCTCCTCCACAATCTTCTCCTGCAAAAATCTTGATTTTGTGGTTGATTCAACCAACTTAGTAGCAGAATCAAGAGCACTGCACATCTGAAAATGACCCAAATACAGTAATGGAAGCCAATAAATGCTAAAGCCCAAATTTCAGACCCTACGAAAGTAAAGCTCAGACCCAAAAGCTAGAGTGTCTAGAAACTGATCTTCGAGAGTGTTTATCGATGGGTTATAAGACAACCCATTATAGTTCACCAAACTTGATCATTACAAACCATTATGAAAGCAATTGTAGATGTTAATATCATTATTTGGTTTAAATAGTACAATCAAAGCTACAAACGCAAGGCGAGAATACCTGCAGTAAAATGAACACCTGTGTCTCAACATAAGGAAATTAAGTATTCGAACAGCAGCGGCAAACCATTCTCAGAAAGTTTTGAAAATACAGAGAAGTACCTAAGAAGAGGTATCAATCAATACAACCTAGTTTTCGAGCTGCCCAACGACCAAAAAAAATCTTGATTGGGCTGCAAACAAAGAAGTGATGAGAGGAGAAAGCAATGTATTTAGTATGAAGCTGGGTTGCTGATGGGTGGGAGGGATCCAGCATCAAGCCGCATCACAAAAAAGTTACAGTGAATGGGAACTGGCCGACAAAAAACAACGGCCTTCTCCAGAAACCAGCTTCCTTTCTTTCCCCTACACAACTAAAAAGCAATTAGAGCTGAAGCCGCATTGTATTTCTTTCTCCATCCTTTATCTACAACTCTCTCCACCAGATCGATCATGTTTTCTTCCCTACTTAATGAAGCTTCAGCAGATATTACAACAACGTCACTAAAACCCTATTGCCTTGCACTGGTTTTCTTATCTACAACAGAGCTAGGCAATTCCCAGAAAGCAAAAAGAGAAAAAACTGTCTGTGTCATTATATCACATGCTGAAGGAAGGAGCAGTGGATTGGCAACAAATGATTTGCCGCATCAAACACCATATATTTTACTTTAAATATGAGCTCATATATAGCCTAACCCCGATGTCGATGGGTCCATCATCGCCACCAACGGCATGAAGTGCTACTGGTATTGTCGAAAGGAGCCTTACTGTGAGGGGGAAAACTGCAGGCTCAATTCCAGTATCTGAAACATGAGATTTCAAATTGGATTCCTGTTCCACAACAGCACCCCCTGTGCCTGTTCCACCCAACTCACTAGGACTCACTCCAAGCGTCCTCTGTTTAACATTCTGGTCGCAAGGAGAAACAACTAGTGCAACATCTTCCAATGCCTTCCATTTAATTGAACCTCTACTCCTATGCGAGCGCCTAGTACCAAAAAAACTAAGCACCAATGTAGATGTAGTTTCGAGCCATTCAACTGCCAAGCCTTCAGTTTCATCGTAGTATACTCTTCGCTCAATCTGATATCATAAAAGAAAATAATAAATACCAGTTCAGATATTAAAAAATTAATACAGGTTCAAAGAACACTCACAGCCAGCTTCTGTATATACAGAGACATAAATCTTGGACCAAGGCCCAATACCCTAGCATCTGAGAACAAAACCTGCAAAAAATATAAAGAAGAAGCCACCGATGAATCAATCATCCGTTGAAACTTAGTACTTATAGGACAAAGAAAAACATAATAACATTAGCAACGTCTTTCAAAAGCTTGAATAAGCCCAGTAGCAGACCAAATATGTTTGAAGATAATAGAAAGTTTAACATGGAAATGTAGCATTCCTACGAAAGTATGGAAAGAACGCAACAAATACCACCAATGGGAGAATTTTATGATATGCAACATAACAATGAATTTAGGTTGTTGATTCAATTATATAATACAATGACAAATGGAATACTTTTTTTTTTTTTTTTTNAAACTAAGGGATAAAAGAAACCTACAAGAAGCCACTACATATAGAGAAAAGAAATTAAATAAGCATAGTATGAGCAATCCGTACGTAACAACTGCTCACAGTTCGAAACAAAATAGCAATTGATCATTGAACCAGTTTAGAGAAAGAACCCAACTAGAAGAAATGACAAATGTAGTTGCACCACATCACAAAAAGGCATAAAGGGAATACCTTTTTTTTCTTCAAAAGAGCCCACATGTAGAGCTTATCACAACCATCCGCAACATGCTTACTCGCCAATTTTCTGTTATTGCAGTGCAGAGCAACATCTGCAAGTAATTTAGCGCATGGAACTCCATGCCTTAATGCCGCAGATGATAATGCTTCTCTACCTTCTAAGGAGTCGGCAGCATCCTTGTCAAAATACATGCCAGTAAAACATCTAATCTGCTCATCACTATTAACTTTCTGTATCATTCCTCGGTGCTTCAAATACAACTTCTCAGCCTCAATTGCGGCTGCAAGAGTGCGATGGACTACAATATCAGGATACCGTCGCAATGGTGAAGTGAAATGTGTGTATAGGGGGACAGCCAGTGCATAATGACTCCCCTTTTCACCATCTTTTAACTCTCCACTACAGAAATAAGTTGCTAACTGCATGGGCCTTGTAGCGTAGGATGTGAGAATATCGAACAGCAAAGGATCATCATGAAGTTTTATCCTTATCTGCTCTAATGACTGTTGGAACTGGACTGAAGAGGATGTGTCAAGTTCAAAACCATGCTTAGAACAAAATGATTCAAATTCTCTGAGTTTCCTCAATATAGGTTCAGGATGCCTTCTCAATAGTGCACTGTCGGGAAAAGTTCTGGATATAACTTCGGCCACACTTGTGTTTGCTAAAAGCATGAACTCCTCGACAAGAAAATTTGAATCCTTTTGCTCATAAAACGTACTATCATATGGAATTCCATATTCATCATATAAATATACTATTTTAGAGTTCTCAAGCCGCAAAGCCCCATCTCTAAATCTCTTCTTCTTCAGAGTTTTTGAAATTTCATGAAGAAGTTTAACAGATGAAATGACATCAGGCCATGCAAACTGACCATGCAACTGGGGATAATTATTCCCTAAATTCTTCGAACTATCGGAATCAATCAATCCATCAATTATGTCCTGAGCATGTTCATATGAGAGTTTGCAACATGAGCATATCACAGTACGGCCAATCCAACGATCTTTAACATCTCCACAATTATCTATGTCCAAAAACAATGAAAATGCAAGTCTATCCACTCCAGGGCTAAGTGAACCTACATTCTCAGAGAGTAACGGTGGCAACATTGGTATCTTGCGCTGCAGAAGATAAACACTCGTTGATCGGATTTGAGCTTCCTTATCTAAGGCAGTATCTGGCAATACAAAATGTGATACATCAGCAATATGAATGCCAACTCTGAAGATGCCATTGGCTAATTTTTGAACCGATAAAGCATCATCAAGATCCGAGGCAGAAGAAGGATCAATAGTAAATACGCATAAATTTCTTAGATCTCTTCTGCATTGAAGTTCCTCGGGTGGGATTTTCCAAGGGGTATGAGGGAGGCAAGCCAGCGAATCATTGGAGAATTCACATGAATGAATCGCATTTTCAAATAAAATAGCATCAATATGTGACGCTACTTCACTCCCCCGTCCTAAAACATGCAAGACATGTGCTTGTGGAGCTGAACTCTCATTAACCCATTCATGAATTTTTACAGCCACTAACTCGTTTTCAACTGTAACATCACCATTGTCCAATCTCTTCTTAATGCTGTCAGGTAAATCTCCTGCAAGAACCATCATTGTCGGGAATCTTGCATCATTAGGCATCAACTGGACATATCCACAATTATGCGATGGCGATAAACATGATTTTGTATTCATCTCTTTCATATAAATCTCCTGGAAGGAGAGAAACTTCTTGACATTAAGATGGCCAACAATACTTTCTCGCTGTCGGGTCTTTTCTAGGATGGCTACCACCCTGCCAGTCGGTCTTTTCCCAGGATATGAACTAATCACTGCACAGATCCTCTGGATGGCCTTAGACACATCATCTTGATTACTAGAATAATGTGCTTCTGGAGGATCCACAACTGACGACTGATATACATCACGTTGCTCGTTCTTTAATAAAACATCACCACAAGCAGTTCCATCCAAAATTTTGTCCTCACTACAACACCTCTTATCAGGTGAAGAGGAACTCCTAAAACTGTCAGACTTAACACTGGCATCAACTTTATTCTTGCCTTTACAATTACGGCCGTCATTTTCAGTCGCCTCTACAGGTAAGTTGGCATCTTCCACTGAATGTGTACAGTTATGGGCCTCGCTAGTGCCTTTCATCCTAGTCCACGATGTAAGAGGGTCCACCATAATTGCAACTATGTCTCCTTCCACCTAGATGAGCACAGTGAATCTAAATAAAAAAAAAAACCTCTACCCCTGAACAAAAAAATTTAGATCATGGAAATTTCCCCATTTTTACATTTTGATTGTTCTTCTTGCAATTCTATAGAAGCCAAAATACAAGTTGCTATATTTTTACTTGAAGGGGAAATCACAGAATTGGGATGTTTCCGACAGAAGAAGATCAACACAGTCAAATAAAAAAGAGAGGTAAACAAACAACAGAACTAATTGTCCCATTCCATTAGTGTACACTATAAAGAAAAATTCAAAACAAAACATAAATAAACCAGTTGATGTTTCTAGGCCTCATAGTGTCATGTCAGTTCCTAAATGTAAGCACCTTTTAAATCACTTATCTCCTAAACAAAGATAAGAAGTTAATACGTCTAGCCATCTAGGTAAAATATGGACCATAGATGAGATACCCATACATGTAGAAATAGCATGACCAAATATTCTAAGATTAGAAGCATAAATCAAAGCTCATTTGACAAAAAAATGAACCAAAATGTTTGAATCTTTCTAGAAACCCTACAACGAATTTTAAGTTTGTGCATGAGCAAAGTGCATGAAAGCATGTGTTCATATGTGTGCTTGTGTGTGAGAGAGTACTTACAGCTCTGTTCTGAGATGCAATTCCATTGATTAAGACATCAACTGGTAGTCCGTCAATTTTGCAGTAGGCCTACAAGATTAACATATCATGTTAAAACAAAACTTAAAAGAAATATGTGAAAAAAACATAATCAGCTTATATTCAGAGAATGACATATCAAAGGGTTTTCCAATAAAATATACTAAAGAGATTTGACACGGACCTCAAGTCTATTGTGGGCATTAACGCGAAATAAAGCTCTAAATATGTCACCTTTCTGCAAAAGTGGAAACAACAGCGAAAATGCTGCATTATATCAGAAAACTTTATATCATTTGAACAAAGCACTCTCCCATAGAATCATGCAAAATCAGAATGTCACACTGACCTGTAATCCTTCATCGACATCCTCCACGGACCAGTGTGAAGCAAAGTATTTCCTTTGCGTGTTATTTTCAGTTACATCAGCAGGAGGGGAGTGCTGATTTATAGAGATCCCAGGCATCCTTCCACAAACAATCTGTTCAGGACATGATTTTATAATCTTTCCACCAGCATCCAATGGATGAAGATTTTCATTTATCAAATTTTGCGACTCAGATAATTCAGCTTCTTCGCTAATATGCAGAGGGGGCAAAGAACTAAACGCAATCTTATTTCTTCTGGTCACACCATGCTCTATTGGATGATTGGATTCATGAGCTTGTTGTGTCAAAGAAGAATGATTCGAGGGTGCTGTTAAGTTAGCATCTATTTTACCATTTTCCATGCACTCTGATGCTTCCCCCGACATTCCATTGACTGAACTACAAGACACTGCCAAAAGGGAAACCATATCTTGTAAGTAAAAGCATATTAAGAGTGCAAAGATGGTTTGGGGGAAACAAAAATAAGACACAAAAACAGCTTCTTGGCAACAAAAAAAAAAAAGACTTCTGAGAAATAAGCATCAAAGTAGTGATTTAGAATCAACACATACAACTGTGCCCCGATTGTTAACATCGAAAATTAGAGCAATATGCGAAGATTTCCGTATCAAAGAAGAATACAGTACTAACAAGTACAATATCTTAACCATACCCAGTCTTATACTCCTCCTAGGTTTCAATATCGACATATCCAAACAAAAGTATACTAATATTCAGCAAAATTCGACGAATTAAAACTAAAATTAAGCAAATCAAGTTACAGAGAATACTACCTGACGTCGAAATAGAGGCGTTCTGCTTAGATCGGCGATTGGATCGGCGCTTCTTCTTCTTCTCCTTGTCGCCATCATCATACCTCTCTGGAGTGGATTGCTCAACAGCTCCCCTCATAACTATAAACAGAACTATAAAGACAGAGAAAAACCCTCAAATCTGAACGAAAAAGAAGGAGATAAGAAGGCAATCTTCCGAATAGTTGAAAAAAAAGTAGACGGAAGACGCCTTTGGGGAATGGATCTAAAGGGCGTAAGAGAAGAAAAGGAGAAGGAATCAAAGAGAAGGCGTGAGATG